>NC_045442.1:3207346-3285403 GCF_002776525.5 Piliocolobus tephrosceles
AAGAAACTACCATCAGAGTGAACAGGCAACCTACAGAATGGGAGAAAAATTTTGCAATCTACTCATCTGACAAAGGGCTAATATCCAGAACCTACAAAGAACTCAAACAAATTTACAAGAAGAAAACAAACAAACCCATCAAAAAGTGGGCAAAGGATATGAACAGACACTTCTCAAAAGAAGACATTCATACAGCCAGCAGACACATGAAAAAATGCTCATCATCACTCGCCATGAGAGAAATGCAAATCAAAACCACAATGAGATACCATCTCACACCAGTTAGAATGGCAATCATTAAAAAATCAGGAAACAACAGGTGTTGGAGAGGATGTGGAGAAACAGGAACACTTTTACACTGTTGGTGGGACTGTAAACTAGTTCAACCATTGTGGAAAACAGTGTGGCAATTCCTCAAGGATCTAGAACTTGAAATACCATTTGACCCAGCCATCTCATTACTGGGTATATATACCCAAGGGATTATAAATCATGCTGCTATAAAGACACATGCACATGTATGCTTATTGCAGCACTATTCACAATAGCAAAGACTTGGAGTCAACCCAAATGTCCACCAGTGACAGACTGAATTAAGAAAATGTGGCACATATATACCATGGAACACTATGCAGCCATAAAAAAAGGATGAGTTCGTGTCCTTTGTAGGGACATGGATGCAGCTGGAAACCATCATTCTCAGCAAACTATCACAAGAACAGAAAACCAAACATTGTATGTTCTCACTCATAGGTGGGAATTGAACAATGAGATCACTTGGACACAGGAAGGGGAACATTACACACCGGGGCCTATTGTGGGGAGGGGGGAGGGGGGAGGGATAGCATTAGGAGAAATACCTAATGTAAATGACAAGTTAATGGGTGCAGCACACCAACATGGCACATGTATACATATGTAACAAACCTGCACATTGTGCACATGTACCCTAAAATTTAAAGTATAATAATAATGAAAAAAAAAAAAGAAAATACTGCTTTGCTATATAGTGGTCTGAAATGCTTTAGGCACTGTTAAATATTTAATTTCATTTTCTAGATTTTTTAATACTCTTAAAATTCTCTAATTCTCTTTCAATGAATTGTTTCAGATGCAACAAGTCTATGCTAAATACTAGAGGCAAAAAAAGAGGGTGGTCTCCTTGAGACCTTCAGAAGGGTCTCTTAGCCAGAATGCAAAGTCTGGGGGTGAAGTGCAAGGGTCAGACTGAGCAGGTAGCCAGGTCCCAACCTTGCAGACTCCAGCTGAGGCAGTGCAGCCTGACCGAGAGGGCTCTGGGGAGTCAGCGGGGGAATGTTGAGGCTTCAGGTGCATGCACTGGGCAGAGGGAGGAGCCTGGCCTTGAGACGCAAGTCAGAGAGAATGCTCAGGTCAGCAGGGAGAGAGAAAGCTGGTTCAGGCTGGGACATGGTGAGTGGGAGGGCCTTGGCACAGCCAAGTGGGTGGTCCTGTGGGCAGGTGGGGAAATGCCTATGCAGGAGAAATACCAGGGACAGGCCCGGAGATGTAAATCCATGCTTCCTCTGTGAACAGAAGTCCCCTGTGGCCATGAGAGTGGATGAACACCCACAGTGAAAAGAGAAGGAGGCAACCCACAGAGCCCATGGGAATCCCAACACTCAAGGCCCAGGAGGAGGAGGAGATGCTTTCAGAGAAACTCAGAAGGAACCCCCCCACCCCTGCAGAGACACAGAAAGAGGTCAGGGTTGGTAATGTCACGTACACCCAGACAGGGCCAATGTGACTGAGAAACAGAGTGTCTTCCTTCACTTTTCTTCTGACCAGCACCTCTGATTGCCCCAAATGTACCGTTACAACTCCCAGAATGTTCCAGTTACCTATGACTGGGGCAGGAGATGACAGGGAGCTTGCGGCTTCAGCCCTGCAGGGCACATTTGCTTCCAGCTTCCACTACAGACACACACACAGATGTCCACTGGCAGATGGGTCTCCTGCAGCCCCAGAGGTCACGGGTAGACCCTGGAGATACTTACCACTTTCCAGGTAACCCAAGTGGTCACAGTCACACTCAAAGAGGCACTTTCCACAGGTGAGTTTGTGCCAAAGAGAGGCAGGCAGCCAAGGAGCAGGGTTGGGAATGTGGCAGAGATCTGGAGTTAAGACCACTTTGAAGACGGAGCCCTTCTTTCTTCGTGGAGCTCATCAAGGACAGGAGGTGAATACAAGCACATCTTTTTCTCAGTAATCAAAGTTTGATTTTAAATTATGTAAGTTGGGTGGTAACTCCCGGAGGTTAAGTGCTTTCTAGTTTGCTTTGCATGTGATAGCAAGTGGCAATGGCAAACAGGGCCTGGGAAGAACAAATGCAGTTAGGAAAGGAGATGGTTTGAAATGCAAACTCCCCATTCACCTCCCAAAAGAATCACTCCCTCACCGTCCATGTAGTCAGTGCAAGACTCAGAGCGAGAGAGAGAGGCGGGAGCACCGTGTGTGGAAGCCAAGCGTGGAATGTGAAGATGACCCACGTGGTGCCAAGAAGAGCCACTGAGCATGAAGCCAGCTTTACTCTCCAGATGCTAGATGACTAGAAATGTTGTAAACTCTTCTAAACCTTTAGTTGTCTTATCTCTGTAAAGGGGAGCATAGCATCTCACCTAGTCAGCCTCAGCTTTGTGAAGACGAAATGAGATGATACAATAGAACTGGTCCATGAGTTGCACAGTGGAGTGAATGTGCTGGTTGCATGGAGGGATGGGCCACCTCTGCTCAGGGTGGGTGAAGGGGGAGTAAATGTCATCCCGCACTTAAGTTCAAAAGACCAAAGGCACAGCAGCTTGACGAGCACGTGCAGCTTAGCAGAGGTTTAAGTGGTCGATAGGTCAAGTTGAGTCAACAGTGTGATGTCATCACAAAGAAGTTCACGGGCCTGCAGACCAGCCAGATAGACACAAGAGCACTGGGGATGACAGGCGTAACGGAGTCAGGGCCCCACTTGCTCCACTCCACATTCCTCTGTGACACTCTAAGCATCGACTGAGAGATTGGGAGGGTGGCTTGCACTGGGTTGGATTCAGATTTGGGCACCAGTGTCTAGGCACTCTTCACCTTCTGAGAAGAGTGATCAGGAATCGAGGGTTCAGAAAACAAGAGGAGCAGGAAATGGTTGAAGAGGTATCTAACTGGCTCTGTCTCCTGGCACATAACTGCTGAGATGATTGTCAAGAAGCAGCAATGCTGGGCTTGCTTTAAAAGGCTCCTGAAAGCAGAAATTCCAAGACAGAGAGGCCGAGTCACCAGGGAGATAGAGTTTCATCTTCTCCACTAGGAGAAGCTTAATAGCAAAAAGTAGCTGGACCTCCACAGGACCCTTGACAGGCAGGTCCGCTCAGTCTCAGCCTGTGTCCAACATGGCAGAGGGGTTTCCAATTTCATTTTAGGGGACGTCAACTGAATGATGTCTAGAACCTTCCAACAACCTCCAGGTGCTGGAAGATTTGCAATGGGCCATTCACCATTTCCCAGTTGCTTCTCAAGTTCCTCATAGGGCTCTGTAATATCTGATACACAAGCCAGGTGGTTACAGACACATGTATCATATTTTTCTGAAGAGTGGCACACAGTACTTTGGAAAATAATCCAATCTCATGTGGACAGTGTCTCAGTCTTTCAGTGGGCAAGCAAAAGAAACGAGGATGGGGTCAGCATGCCTGAGGCAGGAGCTGAGAATGGCCATCCCTGTTACTGAGAGAGCTGCTGGCAGAGATAATCCAGGGCACCAGAACTGACATGAAAAAGCAGCAAACCAGAAACCACAGGCACAGTGGGAACCCTCCCGCCAGAACACTGCCGCCAATGGGAATGGTAGCCCTGCTCTGCCCTCAACATGGCAAAATAAAATGAGAGTGCAAGCCGACCATTCCCTTATCCTGAAAGATTTGGAACAAAATCTGTGCAAGAACCCACCTCAAATCCAACGGCAGGTAAGCAAGGAATGAAGCTCTCCACAGACAGGAATCCACAAAGAAACACCTCCCTAGATGCAGAGTGATTTAGTCACCAAAAGAAAAGTAATAATCTGTGTAGTCAGAAATGTCCGCCTAAGAACCAGGCTTACTGCATATCCAAAGAAAAAGTTTACATTGCAGTTTTGGATTTGTTTCAGAAGGTTTCAAATGGCAGAGCACTCTGCGATGAGGACGACCGCTCTCAGTTGAAAAACACGATTGCTGAATTACAAAGGACGATGGAGGGGGAGAGCAGAATTGAACCCTGGCGAAAGTGTCATCAGTGAACTGCCGGACCAACTGAAGGAAACCTCCCCAGACTACAGAGGAAAAGCACCAAGAGAGAAACAAAAGCAAAATATAAAACAAAATCACAAGATATGTGCTCTTAAAACTAAGTGGTGAAAAGTGCAGGCTGTGGAAATGAAGTCCCTGGGGTTCAAATATGAGCTCTGCCGCTTACTGACTTTGTGAGTTCCGGCGAGTTCACCACCTTCAGAGTCTCTGTGTTCACAATTAAAACACGAGGTTGCTGGTTGAGTTGTTCTGAGGATTGAAAGGCATAATGGAGTCCACAGCAATTGCCAAGCACATATTCAGCACGTGACAAGCAATAACCTTTTTTAACCTCAAAAAAGAAAAACCTGCCAACGACTACAATGGAAAATGTATAAAAAGTGCATCTGAACACAAGATTGCAAAATGTGTAAAGTTGAAGACTTATGAGAAGCTATTATAAATGCGCTCAACATGTAAATCAGTTTAACCAGGAAAGGGTAAGAATCAGCTTGGTTTTAGATGTTTCTTCTTAAGAGGGTGTTGACGATGTCTCTCCAAATCTCTGTTGGCACCTCCCTTACTGAGATCCACAGGCCTCCCTGGTTCACCCAGTGTTACAGGACTCAAAGGCCAGTGCCCGGTCCTGATGCCGCTGCTGCCTGTGTAAGGCTCCTGCCTCCGTTACAGAGGACATGGAGAAAGGACACGTGGTTTCTGCTAATTCATGGACTATTATTGAGCACAACAGAGCACAGGTGAGCATGGGCCACACTAAAAAGCAAATGGATAATACTGGTCAGGCGCGGTGGCTCACACCTGTAATCCCAGCACGTTGGGAGGCCAGAGCGGGCGGATCACCTGAGGTCGGGAGTGCAAGACCAGCCTGGCCAACATGGAGAAACCCCCGTCTCTACTAAAAAATACAAAACTAGCCAGGCATGGTGGCCCATGCCTGTAATCCCAGCTACTTGGGAGGCTGAGGCAGGAGAATCGCTTGAACCTGGGAAGCGGAGGTTGCGGTGAGCTGAGATCGCGTCATTGCACTCCAGCCTGGGCAAAAAGAGCAAAACTCCGTCTCAACAACAACCACAACAACAACAAAGGATCATACTGACCGTTGACGATCAAAAAATAAACAAACATATGATAAATGCTGCCATGCTTTTCCACAACAACCGGTAGTGTCTAAAACAATTATTTTTAAACAATAAAAGTAAATAAACCGAGCCTCTAATTTAAGAACCTAAGACAAGAATCATGAAATACAGAGAAAAGAGAAATCAATACAGTTAAAAAGAGGAAGAAATCCATTTAAAGTAGTAGAGTTCGTAAGTTTTGTTTGTGGGCTTTTAATTATGGCAAAAACTGATAACAAAGATAAGTGAATTAGATAAACATGGGAGTTATAGTCAAGCCGAGGAAAAGAGAAAAGGAAAAGGTAAAACCTGGGTATCAAAACAGATGAAATCATAGGCAGGGAGCAACTTTTACATATTGTCATGAGAAAATACTTTCAGAACTAGGACTAACTCTCTTCCTGTTCATGATTTTAGTAAATACTCTAAACCTCTAAGTTTAAAATCTGCGTGAATGTTAGCAGCTTGAGGCCAGGGATCTGGGGCTGTTTTGTTCAGAAATGACACGGAAGTCTCTGCAGAAGTACCTGGCACTGAGCAAGTGGTCAATGAATGTTTGTTGAATGAATGAATGAGTGAAGGGAGGCAGAAAGAAAAAATAAAGGAAATCTGCAAAAAATTAAAGATATTTTTAGGAAAGCAAACATTTCCAAACTTATTTAAGACAATGCTAGAAAATATAAATGAACCAGTAGCCTTGAAAGACATAGCTCCAAAGGTGAGACTAAGTTTCCTTCCATCATATAATATATTATGCAATAGTGAAATATAGAATGAGATAGAGCCATATATAGTCACATGGAAAGGTTTCAAAGATTTATTATTAAAAGAAAAGGGCAAATTGAATAATATACATTCAGAATTATTCAATTTTATTAAAAATACAAAGAGGAACATTTTATATGTCTGTACGTGCTTATACATGCTTTGAAATACATAGAAAAAAAAATCTGCAAGAATCCATAGCTGGTGGCTGTGTTCGCTTCTGCGGATGGAACAGGAAAGGGGAAATGGAATAATCTGGAGAGATTTTTGCTTTATCTGTATATTTAAAATTTCACATAACAAAAGCATATTCATATACGGCTTATAGTTAAAAATTAATTTAAAAGATGAAATGTTTAAAATCACCCAAGAGCTAACCTCATAAAATACGCCAGGTGCAGGCATTTTGACGAGCAGGTTATTTCAAAACCAAAAAGAGATCATTCTTATGCTATTTAAATTACATCAGCACATAGAAATTTGGAAAGCTTCCCAGTTCATTGCATATAACCCTGACACCAAAAAAATTTTAGAAGCACAAAAATAAAACTATATAATAACCGTAGCTATAAATATTTTTAAATTCTAAATAAGTACTAGCAAATATAATTTTTCTAGTCTCTTAATATATCAAAATAACAGAAAATGACCAAATTATTTTTTCTAGAAACATGAATAAATTTATTAATATCATTCATCATCGTAAGACCAAGAAAAACAAACTATATCATTATCGTAATAACTGCCTAGAAGCCATTTGGCCAAGTTCAATATTCATTTATGATTTTTATAGATTATTTGTAAAATAAGGATAGAAGAATATTGCTCAGAATATTTTAAAATAACATAAAAAAGATTTATTTCAAACTATTAGCCCTTGCTGTCTGTATATAGTAGAAAAATACAAACTGTTTTCTCCTGCTATACTCTCAACACTCAATACAAAATATTTCTGTGGCCAGTCATGTGGGTTTTTTCCCCACACACCAAGCAATTCACCAGTGGATACCAGTTGAGCATCCTAAGATTTAACTCAGTTCTGACATTGATTCGAGTTAGCACAGACCCCACAGGCCAGGGGCTCAGTCCCAAAAGACTGCCCCACCCCAGATGCCAATCGCAAGTCCGACCTCCAGTACTTCTGACTGTCCAGCTACAAATTGAGGATTCTTACTACTCCCTCCCTTGGTTTTGATTATTTGCTAGAAAGTCTATTACTGGCTTATTATAAAAGAATTTACAAAGGATACAGATGAATATTCAGATGGAAGAGATGCACAGGGCAAGGTATGGGAGTGTGGTAGGGGCACAGAGCTTCCAGGACTTCTTCCGTGCACCACTCTAGAGACCACCACACTCTTCCATGCACCACCTCTTCGACGCACCGCCACCCTACACCTCTACATGTTCAGCAACTCAGAACTCCCTAGGTTTTTTATGGAGGCTTTGTCACGTAGGCATGATCAGCTATTGACTCGACTTCCAGACCCTCCAGACCCCCATCCTGGAGCGCCAAGCTCCCAATCCTGGCTCGGTCTTTCTGTTGACCAGTACCTATCCAGAAGCCCACCAAGGGCCACTTCGTTAGAGCAAAAGCTGCTCCTATCACCAAGGTAATTCCAAGAACTTAGGAGCTCTGTGTCAGAAACCAGGATCACAGACCAAATATGAGTGCAAAGATGCTCCTAGAACCCCTATTGCTCAGGAAATTACAAGGGTTTCAGAAGCTCCATGCCAGGAATTAGTGACAAAGACCAAATATAGATTCCTCTTATAAATGACAGTATCACACACCTAAAACAAAGTTGTTCATCATCACTACTATCTCTGAAATCAGTGCAAACTTTAAAATATAAAGAGTTTCTGTGGTGATTTTTATAGATGATATGATTTAATGTCTATTGAAATTGCATTAAATCTGTAGTTAATTGCAACAGATTTAATGCTATAAATTTAATGCAATTTCAATAGAAATCAAAGATAGTTTGACTTGACAAAATTTTTAAATCACTTTGAAAAAGAAAATGTATAGGAATATTAGAGAAGAAGACAAAAAGAAGAGTAATAAAGGTGCTTGCCCTATAAAATATCAAAAAATGCATCACTAGAATAATACGTAAGTGTCTCACAGAAATACAACACACAAGGTATGGGGGAAGGGGTTCAGGGTATTGGAATGAAAAATAAACTAAGAACAAATCCAAGTACATACAACTACTTAGACTATGGAAGTGGGATTTCAAATAAGTGGGGGGAAGATGACTTATTCAATAAGTGGGTGTTGAGAAAATGGGAAACCATAGGGAAGTAATGTCTAGATCCCTCTTGTATGACCTATATCAAAATGTGTCTTTGGTGGGTCAAAAACTTAGATGTGAAGTAATCCATAACTGTATTAAAAGAAAATGCAGATTAATTTAACATATAGAGGAAAGGAGAGTCTAAACACAATGGCAGGTAAAAGAAACAACAGCTACACTGGCCTGTATAAAACACAAAACTCTGTATCTGAGAGCATCATAAACAAAATTTGAGTGAACAAACTCTGGGGAAATATTAAAGGCACACCTGACCAAGGTTTAATATTCCTAATACATAAAAACTTATAACAAATCCATTTTAGAAGCTTACTGTGGAATAGAAATACATGCAAAGTCGATTCACAAGAGAAGACTAGCTCATAAACATATGAAAATATTCAGTCTCAAGAGGAATGAAAGAAATGTAAACTGTAACAACAACGTAACAGTCAAGCTGCAAAACAGATTGGTTTCACATTCTTAATATGCTAATAAAAACGGTAATAGAACCCAAATAACACTCATGTAAAAATAAAATTCAATGTTTATAATGCATTTGATACATTTGGACACCCATTCCTGATTCACAGAAAGGAGAAAAAAAACAAACAACTTTTGAAAGCTTGACATATTGAAATAGTTCTACTACATGTAGAATCATAATTTATAATTAAATACTAAAAGCCTCTAGTTAAAATAAGGAAAAACCAATCCATTAACTCTCACCATAACTACTTAAATTGCTTCAGATGTGTAGCCGATGCACTAAATCATGAAACAGAAAAGAAAAAAAGGATAGATTTACCTTGAAGGGAGATTTCTTTAATCAGAGAGAGAGGCAAAAATTGCAGCAAATTGAAGTGATCATGCAAAGTCATAAATAAAATTATAAAACCTAGATAACATTATTTAAAACAGCTGGTGACAGATACCTGGACAGCAGGAAACCGTGGGCAAAAACCAGGGGATAGTTCATACTGTTTTTAAAAAATGCAATTGACGGGAGTAAGAATTGTGAATTGGTGGCATTTGGGGATCAAGGGAGCTGCCCAGTGCCCAGGCTGTGGCTGCAGAAGTGACAGGCAGCCCACCCTCTGATGGCACAAAATCAGGAGTCAAAACAGGAAGGTGCTGGAAATCTCAAGGGGAGACTGGGAGTGAGTGCTCTGCAGGAGTAAGAAAAAATTTAAATATGAACCTCTCCAGATCAGGGGCTGGCAGCTAAGCTGTGCCTATGCAGGGAACACTACAGGGGACTCAGTGGAAAAGCCATGAGATCAAGGAGGGAGTTCTTCTTGGAAATTGGAGCTGCACAGGTGGGATCTGTGATTTTGCTTTATTGCTAACTGAGAACATTCCCGATCCTGCAGCTCAGATGGCAGAAAGCTAGCACCTCCGGGGCTTGGCATGTCGCAGGACAGAGCTGTAGAGGGCAGAGCTGCTGGAAATTCAGAGGGAATCCCCAGAAATAAGAAAACCCCAGAAAAGCTGAGCCCCCAAATTTGAGTATAATTTTAGCCCAAATCTTTGAAGGATTTGAAGGATTGCTAAATTATTCAAGCAACAGTCAAATACCAAATACACACAGAGCTATGACAAGTTGGTTTTAAAAGTAATAATAAAACATAAATATTGACAAATGCAATTTACAAAAGTAGGCTGCATAACTGAAGCTGAAATACTTGAAACCAGAGTAGAGATTTCAGCAGCTGCATAACGCAATAAAAGCAAAGTTTGTAATTTGAGGCCAGGCAGATTAATTACAAGGTAAAATAAAAATAAACAAACACTCAGAACACAACAGATTCCAGAATCACTACCCTATACCATCTACAGTGTTTAATTTTTAAACCTAAGTTACTAGACATGCAAATAAATAGAAGAGTTTATACCCAGGAAAAGGAGGCAGTCAAGAGGCAGTATTGGTGACTTAGATGTTGGTTTTAGCAAACAAATATTTCAAAGCAACTCTTAGAATTAAATAACAAAAATATCTCAACTGAGAAATGAAAAATATAAAAATGAAAAATTCTAGAGTGGAAAAATAAAATAACTAAAGATTGATGATGACACAGAAGAAAGGGCCAGTTAACTTCTATGTTGATAAAAAGAAATTAATGAGTCTGAAGAACAGCAAGAAACAAGATTGAGAGCCTCAGAGACACTATCAAGCAGTCCGTAATACATATTGTTAGAGTCCCACTGAGAAAGGAGATAAAACGGGACAGTAAAAAAAAAATCCTGTGAAGAAATATTATACAAAAACTTTCCAAAGTTGGGGGGAAATGTTAACTTACAGATCCAGAAATGGCAGTGAACTCCTAGCAAGCGAAACACAAAGAAACCACTGCTAGTTACATACCAATAAAACTGCTGAAACTGCAGGGCACAGTGGCTCATGCCTGTAATCCCAGCACTTCGGGAGGCCAAGGTGGTGGATCACTTGAGGTCAGGAGTTTGAAACCAACCTGACCCACATGGTGAAACCCCGTCTCTACTAAAAATACAAAAAAATTAGTCGGGCGTGGTGGTGCACACCTGCAATCCCAGCTACTCGTGAGGCTGAGGCAGGAGAATCACTTGAACCTGGGAGCAGAGGTTGCAGTGAGCTGAGATCGCATCACTGCACTCCAGCCTAGGAGACAGAGCAAGACTCCATCTCAAAAAAGAAAAAACCTGCTGAAACTAAACAGAAATTTTTTTTTCCTAAAGCCAGAAAAAATAATTTGTTACATACAGAAAAGCAATAATATAATTAATAGTCAGCTTCACTAGAAACTGTGGTAGTCTTAGGAATTTTTTTTACATGCCGATAGAAAAGCAAATGTTTAACAAAACCTCTACATTTAGCAAAACTCTCCATCTTTAGTGAAGATGACATGAAGACACCTTCAGATAAACAAAACCTGAGACAATTGGTCACCAGTAGACATACACAACAAGAAACGCTAAGGGACTTTCTTCAGACTGAGGGGAGAGAACACCTGCGAGAACCTTAGATGCACGGGAAGCGGCCCCATGGGCCTCCACATCTGTGAGTTGGATTTGACCAACTGGAGATAGAAAAATAATGAAAAGAAAACCTGCCTCTCTACTGAATATGTGTGGACTTTTTGTTATTATTTCCTAAACAATACAGCATAACAGCTATTTACATAGCATTTACATGGTATTAGGTTTAAGAAATCTAGAGATGATTGAAAGTATATGGGAGGAGGTGCATAGCTTACATGCAAGTACTGTGCCATTTCATATTATGGCCTTGAGCATCCACCGATTTTGGTAACCAACAGAGGTTACCAAATATTTTGGTTCCAAGGGAGGTCCTGGAACCGATTCTTTATGGCTACTAATAGACATTTGTACAGAGCAACAGAAATATGAACTATATGGCTAAATAAAAGCGGTTACACCTTTTTTCCATTTTTCTTTTCTTTGAAACATATATGATTGCTTAACTGAAAGCATAACACGAGATTGATTTATAATGTATATAAATGTAACATACATGGTAACAACAATAATAAGGATAAGAGAACTGCAAATCTATTTTGCAAGTTTACTTTACCTCGAGTAATTCCATATTAACGATAAGTAGATTGAGATAAATTAAAGATAAATACTATAATCCCAAGAGCTTGCCACCTATAATTAATTCAGAGATAATATAGCTAGGAAGACAATAGAATTTAAATGAAAAATTCTAAACTTCCTGATTAATACAACGTATGACTAAAACAAGAGACAAATAAATAAGACAAATGGAAAATAAGTGACAAAATGGCAGACCAAAATAGAACTATATCAATGACTACATTAAATATAAATGGATTAAACACTTTTATCAAAAGGCAGGTTTTACCAGTCTCAAGAAAAACGAAAACAAAAACAAAAAAACCTGATATTTACAAAAGTTGTCCTTTAAATGCAAAGATACAAAGAAAGTAAAAGAACGGAAAAAGATACACTATGTAATGAGTAAGCATAAACATGCTACAATGACTATGTTAACATAAGACAAAAGAGTCTTCAAGACATGGAGGATTGTTAATAAAAAAGAGATATTTTACAATGATAACAAAGCCAAAGCATCAGGAAGGCATAACAGTCATAACAACAATGTATCAAAATACATTCACTAAAAACTGAGAGAACTATAGAGAGAAATGAGTTTATGGTGAAAGTTAGAGGATTTAACACACTTTCTTCAATAATTGATAGACCAACTTAAAAATGAGTAAGGATATAGAAGATTTGATGTTGACATTATCAACCATCTCAGCATAATAGAAAATTGTAGAGCACTACCTCTAATCACTACAGAACACATTTTTTTTTCAAGTGTAGGAGGAATGGCTGCCAAAATAAACTATATGCTGAGCCATAAATTCTGTTGTAATCATAGAATATTTTCTACAATATTTCAATCTTTCAATTTTAAAACATTAAAATACTGTAGAAAATATTCTCTGATTACAACAGAATTAGGTTAGATACCCACAACCATAAAACATCTTTAGAAATCCAAATATCTGTAGATTAAACACTTGAGCTTCAAATAATCCACAGGTAAAAGAAGAAATTAGAAAAAAAACAGAGATAATACATTGAACCAAATGAAAATTAAAAGGCAACATATCAGAATATGAAGAAACAGCTAAGGAAGTGCTTAGACTAAAATCCAGAGCTTTAAAGGTTAGTGTCAGTAAAGAAGAAAAATTTTAAATTTAATCATGTAAATTTCTACTTCAAGCAGGTAAAACAAAAGAACAATTAAGCTCAAAGATAGGTGGAAGGAAATAATAAAAAGAAGCAATGGAATCAAAATAGAAAAAGTAAAGGAAAGTTGATTTCTTTGAAAAGATCTATAAAACTGAGAAACCTGCACAACAACAACAAAAAAGGACACAGTTTACGAATATCAGGAATAAAAGAGGAGACACTACTATAGGCTCTACAGATATTAACGTGATAATAAGGGAAAGATAAAAACAATGTTATGTCTATAAATGTGATGCCTAAGGTTGAAAAACACAAATTGTCAAAACTGGCACAAGAACACACAAAAATGAGCCAGAGCAATGGAGGAAAAAACAGACACTTTCTAACCTCATTGCAGGAGCTGTTTCACTGGGGTGGGTGAGATTGTGTGACACGTTTGTTACAGACAACTCGCATCCCTCCATCTGAGAAGAGCACCCTCCTTCCGCAGGGACTGAGAATAACACCCTCTGGTGCAGGATGAGCCTTCATGAAACATAGTCGGCAGCAGTGTGGAGAGCCACCCAGTCTATCCCTGTGGGAGAACAGAACCGTCCCATCCCCTCAACACCGTCTGGGGACCGTGGAAGGGGCTCTGACCCTCCTGTGTATGGCCAGGCAGATGGCTGCCATTGTGGCTCTGCAGGAGCTTCCCCATTGCTTCATGGTGCTTTCCTTAGCCTGGTGCATCCTCACTCTGACTCTGTAGTCATGAGGCCGAGGCCTGCTGTGGGGGCTGCAGGGACACAGGCTGACACATGGCACCATCCCTTAAGAGGTCAAGAGACCACCGGACAGCAGACCCACACACCAAGACAACAGTCCTCTTTGTCCAGCACTGGTGAGTGCCATCTGAGGGCCACCAAGGAAAAAGAGAACAGAGAACATTCTGGAGGAGCCTCCTCCCTCCTCCTCTTCTCCCTGGTCTTCAGGGAAAGATGGTGTCAACTAAGTCAACCTTTCAAAACCACCTTTCTTTTGGTTTATTTCTGTTTTTCACCTATAAAAGGCAAGGGTGCACTGGTAGGTGTTGAACAAGAGGTTCTTTTGCAGTGTAGTGGGGTAAGGGTGAGGAAGCCAGGGATTGTAAGATGCTAATTTCCAGGATATACATACTCCCACCACGGCCATTATCAAGTTACAAGGGTAGCTTCAGCAAAGGTGGAGCTGGGAAGAGACATGCGTAGTCAGTTGTGGGACGCATCTGAGCCGGCTCCAGCAAAGCACCGCAATTGGGCGCACAAAACAAGTCTTTTCATCCCTGGCTGTTCAGTATAAAAACTCCTATAATCCATTTGGAAAGCAACTTGGAGATATTTATCAAATGCCTTCAAAGTGATCATGACTTTTAATCTAGTAATCTTATTTTTGGTCATCTATGTAACACAAAAATAGAATTATTCATTGCCATCGCTTTATAATAACAGAAATTGGAAATCACCTAAATACTTAAAGATAAGTAGACAGTTAGGAAAATCATTGCAATTATTTTTAAAGATGTTTCTGTGTTGTTTGTTGAAACTTTAGGAAGGTTTATGCTCTGGTGACTTCACTGCATGGAGATACCCTGGGGGCTGCGGATGTTGACCCTGCAGAACAGGTTCTACCAGGTGCATGGACTTTCTGCTTTTCCTCAGTGCCTGCCGAGGGGAGGGGAGAGGAGGTTCCAGAGAGGACCAGGCTGGTGGTCCTCAGTGTGGCTCCATGCTGGCTGCAGTGATTGACAGCCTCTGCCTTGGGAGAACTCTGGTGGCACCTGAGGCAGGGGCTGCCCCTTAGCTTTGGAGCTCCAGGGCTGGTTCCCAGCCAGTGCTGGGCAGACAAATGAATGAATGAATGAACTAATAATGAAGGAATAGATATGGAGGTTCTCTGTCAGTAGAGCCAGGCAAGCCAGCCACTGACCAAGAGGAGTTTCTGAGGAACCCCACCCCACACAGCCCAGCTCAGCTTTCCCCACCTGAAGGGGAGTCTTGGGAAAGAGGCAGCTTCGTGCCAGGGCTCCCTCTACCTCAGAAGATTCTCAAGCAGCAGCCACTGCCCTGTGTGATCCAGCCATGAGGCCAGAACCACACAGCTCCATGATCTCACGCCTCATGACAAAGACACTGTCAGGGATGTGGGAACTCACGCCTCGTGATGAGGGCGCTGTCAGGATGCTGTCATGACAACGATGTGGGAAGGGGCTTACAATCCCTGATCATCAGGTCACACTGTTGCCCCTGGAGCTAAGTCCCTGGCAAAGCTGTCTGGCCTCTAGAACACTGGCCCGGAAGGAAGCCACTGCCAGCAGCTACTCCTCTGGAGGGCATGGAGACTTGGGGATGAAACAGCCGGCGCCTATGAATCTAGGCACACAATGGGATGTGACTGAAGTCTGTCTGCGGGGCACACGCAGGGAAAGTCCCTTTCATCTGCAGCTTGGGGCCAGTGCCATCCATCATACAGTGAGTGCTTTTGTGTTACCTTTTCTTATGTGCTAGTTGACAGTCCTTGGAGCAAGTCAGACATGACTATTTCTCCTAATTCCTCTTGTTGGAAAGAATCAGTTCCAATCGAGCCATCTCCAATCCCACAGGGCACTGACCCCTAAGAGAAGTGCCAGCTGCTTTGCCAGCGATGTGTGTTTATGCAGGAAATGTGATCAAATGGTCAAATGAGGGGGCCTTAGTGACTTCCCAGCAGCATGGATGCCCTTTCCCCACACCCTGGCCATCAGAGCATGCAGGGAACACACCCCTAAGGACAGTTCCGGAAGAACTCAGCCAGCTCCATCTGGATGGAGAGAGAGTGGCGGCTACCGGGAGAAGCCCTCGAGGGAGGGGGTGTCCCCTGTGGTCAGCTGAGCTCACTGTGAGCAGCAGCATGAACAGGTCCTGAGGCGCAGGTGAGAACGAGGAGGACACAGGAGCCCCATCCCACAGCACGTGGGCTCCATGTGGGTTCTCAGTGGGGACAGGCTGCATGTGGCGCTCAGACCCTAAGGCCCCTCTGGTTTGCCCGGGGTGTGTAACTCTGATTTGGAAATAATCCAGCTCTTCAGGAGCATAGGCTCGGCCATTCCCACCTCGTCCTCTTTCTTCGGTGTCCTGTGTGAAGAGCACATTCTAAAAGCACAGTAATTAAAACCACTGGAATTCATTCATTGAGCGTGTACTTATTTAGTACCTACTAAATGCAAGACACTGTTCTGATTGTGGGGGACAAAGCCAATGAAGCTTATATTAAAAAAGAGATGACAGGAAACCAATAAATAGGTAAGACAACTCAGAGTGCCATGAATGCTGTCAGGAAGATGAAGCAAAGGCAGACAGCGACCCTGAGAGCCATGCTGCCTTGGCGAGGGGAGCACAGGAAGGTTTTCTGGAGGGCAGACATTGGAACTGAGACCTGAATAATGGGGGAAAAAAATGGGTAGCCAATGAAACAGAATGGGAGTTCAAACACATGAGCACACAGAGCACAATAAGGACACGTCATGACCATTTATAGACAGAAGGTTTACTGGGTCTAGGGAGCCGGGGAAGTTGGCTGGTAATTGGACAATGTTCTGCTTTTTCGGGTAATGCACAGTCTAATCCATATATGAGTTAAAGATGTAAGCGCAAAGAGCCATCACAACAGAGCCGTAGAGAAGATGCCGTAGAGAACGTCTGCTCGGAGCAGAGACTCAGGAGAGACAGTGTAACGTGGTGGTTAGGGAGACCATCAGCATCAGGACAATCTGGTGGATTTTCAAATCTCAGAAACAGGATGTGTGGAGGCAATAACTGAGAATGGTGGACGTCCCAGATGGTGTCAAGGAGCCACCGTGCCAGATGAACCGCCCACCCCACCTTTCTTCTTGTTGCATGAGACCGGCAAGGCCCCCAACTCCTTAAAGCAAATATGTATATAAAATAAAATTTAAACATTTAAAAACCTGAAAATTAAAAAGTCCTCCAAATTTTTGAAATGGAAATTATCGTAAATCCAGCCTCACAGGGCTTGGGGAAGACTTACGGAGCGAGCTAACTCACAAAAACCATTAACGGCATAAATCAGAGGGTTAATAAATTTAATGAACGAAGTGCCCCAAAAATCAGTGAGAAAAAATGAATATGGATAGGCAATTAACAAAGGAAGGAATACAAATGGAAAATAAATGTATGAGAACATGTCACAGCTATGTAATTAAATTAATGGGAAATTTAGCAAGATAACATTCTCGTCCTGCCAGCCAAGGATTTCAATGACTTTAATATCTGTTGTTGGTGAAGCTGCAGGGAAGAAAAAATGGGGGCAGTGGAAGTTCTAGGAATCACCGGAAACATCAGACCTCCAGCAGTTTGGAGTTGGGGGCTGGACACCGCAGCGGGGAGTGTGGGCGAGTCTTACTGAGATAGCCCACAGTGCCGTTGAGGACAGCCTGGGGGAAGCACCTGAGAGCCCTCGGGAGACTCTATTTTGAGTGTACAACATGGGCTTGGAAATGCCCCAGGAGCTGGCTCGACAAGACGTAAATGGCTTTATTTGTATTTTTTTAAGCCCCACTGTGTTTTAGATCCAATACTTTAAAAAGAAATACTGCCTCTCAGTTCTGAAGTATTATCAAGAGCGTGGTGTCTCTTCAATATAAAAGCAGCACCTCCAGAAATATCTTCCTATTAGAGGCATTGATTTTTCCAGGTCTCTCATATCTTTGCTAAAGGACTTTGCTCCAGGAGCTGGTATTTCCGTACTGATGTCCTGACACGCAGATCAACAGGTGTCTGGCTGGGTGCTGGTTCTATCAAGAACAATAAACTGCAGGCACATTCCTGGCTCATAGAAATCACCTTCCAGCCCTGCTCTGAGATTGAGATTCCAGACACCTGGCAACCGAGCTTTTGCAGGGCAGGAGCTCCCGGCTCCATGCCTGGTGAAAACATATTTGCACACGGTGCGTGGCAGGGCTGCTGCCTGCTCCTTGCCCTTATTAACATCACAGCTGACAAGGGTCCCACTGGACCATGTGCCTCAGCAGCCCTATCACCATGCTCCAGGCTCCTGTCTGCTTCTCTCCTTCCTGCCTGAGGAAGATATTTATGGCTCCCAAGGGGTTGTAAATGTTATGACAGTGAAAACAATCAGACTGAAATCTCTTGTCTGACTCAGCACTGTTGAACTTCTATTTAGATCTTGAAATTAAAATCTCATGCCTACAAAGTCCTTAAGAAGATAGCAAAGGACATCTCAGTGCTGCGTTTCATGACAGAAAAGTATTCAATCATGCACACATTATGCCACACAAAAATAAGCTCCTTTGTTAATTTGAGTCACCAGAATTTATTAATCATCTATTGTGTGTGGGACTTTGTTCTGGGGACCATAATAGCAGCTGAAATAAAAGAGGCACAATAGCCAGTCTCTGCTTCCTGTGGCAATTTCAAGCCAGCAAAACATATGAACAATTAAACTCCATTAAATTCCTACACAAGGTAAGACAACCTCACTGCTAAGCGGAAAATCATGGAAGCCAAGGAAATGGAGCAATTAACTCTCAAACGAAAGGGATGATCTGGGCAGAGAGATCACAAAGTAACCTTTTCTCTGCAAAGCTGCTCTTCCCAGGGCCCCCTATTCCAAAGACAGGCACGGTGTGCACCTGTCCCAGCTGCCAGACCCCAGCATCACTCTGATCTGCTCCTGTCCCCTACAGCCCATGTTTAGTTTATCCCCGGGTCCTCCCTCCCCAAGCCACTTCTCTCTATCCCGGTGCCAAGCATCTGCTCCTGGTTTCCACTGCCTCTCCTGGGGATGGCTTCCCACTCCAATCTTATTCACCGAACACACCAAAGCTAAAATGAATCTTACAAATATAAGTAGGATCATGTCAGCACCTGGACTAGAACCATGTGAGGGCTCCACATTGCCCTCAAGCTAAAGTCTGGAGTTCTTAACAGGCTTGGGAGGTCTCCTCACGCTTCTCTCCCCACTCACACTGTCTTCATCATCATCCAGCTCCTCACTGCAACCTGCTCTGCTCTGCACGATGGTCTCCCAGACCCCAGACTGGGCTCTTCCTCACTCCTGCAATGTCCATGCAACCTTCCCGTCTCCCCATGGAGGTCACCTCCTCTGAGACTCCGAGGCTGGACTGTGAGGCTTCCTGCTCCTCCTACCATAGCTCCTGGCACCTTCCCCAGACTGTGGTTCCCATGCTGAGTGAGGATGGCCTGTGAGCCAACCCAGGAGCTCCACAGGATGGGGACGCAGCATCTGTCGAGGTCCCCTTCTCCTCTCCAGCACCTCACCCTGTGCCTGCCCCGCGGGATATATGTGGAAGCCCTTTCCATGGCGGAGACCTGGGATGTGAAGCATGAAAAACTGATAACAGGAGATAGTGGGAAAAGTGTTTAACATGTGCAAAGGCTCAAAAGCAGGAAATATGTAGGCCTTTTAGAGAATTACAAGAAATAGGCATGTGATGACATAGTAGGTTGAAAAGGCAGATTGAGGCCAGGTCATAGAAGGTCTTGAGTGTCAGGCTAAGTGAGGAGAGGCTTCTGCTGCCACAGACAAGATTTGCTGTCGGACCCTAAACAATCTAAGGAGAAAATCCAAAGAAACATACCAAGCAACAGTTTTCAGGATGCCAGGCTTGGGGCAATGAAGAACAGCAACACGTGAGAGTCAGGTGTGTTCATGAGGTGAGCCCTGGGAGGCTGCTCTTCACTGCCTTGAGGGAGCCCCAGGCCATAGCACAAGGAAAGGGAGACCCAGTGGGGCCTGGTGGTTCCCATGAGTTCAGGAGACAGAACTGCAGTCCTGGAAATCCAAGGTGGCCAGAATCTGAGAAGCAGAGTGCTGACCGGGAGAGAGCCCTAACGTTCTGCAAAAGAATGCCCTGAGATATTCAGCAAAGTACTGATGAGTATGGGGTGGTGGATGTGGGAGGGGCTTACATGAGGTTAGGGAAAAAGCTACCCCAAAAGATTAGAAAACTGTGCTTCACACAGGGCCGTAACTTGTGCTTGTTTCCACCAACCAGATTTAGAAACCATAATTTATAGTACATTTGGAAAAATATTCAGGAAAGTCTCACCTCGATTGTGGGCAATTGTTATTTCTAGAGAGTGTACTGCCGTGAACCCACTTCACAAATCAGAGAAGCAAGACCTGGAAGAATCAAGCTGTTTCCCATTAACTTAACTGTGTCTCAGAACAACATTCAATAATATTTATGGGAATATAAAAATATCCACTACGGTCCAATTATCCCTGATGAGCAATGATGCAAAAATCCTCCCCAAAATACTAGCAAACTGAATTTAACAACATATTAAAAATATCATTCATCATGGCCAAGTGGGATTTATCCCTGGGATGCACGGATGGTTCGACATACATTAATTAAACAATGTGATACAGTGTATCAACTGAATTAAGGACAAAACCATATAATGGTTTCAAATGATGCTGGAAAAGCATTCGATAACATTCAACATCGCTTCATGGTAAAACCCTCAAAAAACTGGGTATGGAAGGAACATAACACAATATAATAAAAAACCATATACAACAGATGCACAGCTAGCATTACACTCAATAGGGAAAAACAAAAAGCCTTTCTTCTAAGATCTGGAACACAAAGATGCCCACTGTCACCACTGATAGTCAACATAGTACTGGAAGTCCTACCTAGGGCAATTAGACAGGAATATGAAATAAAAGGCATCTAAATTGAAAAGGAAGAAGTCAGATTATCCTTGTTTGCAGATGATGTCATCTTATATTTGGAAAAACCTAAACCACTCCACCAAAAAAACTATTAGAATTGATAAACTAATTCAGTAAAATTGCAGGATGCAAAATCAACACACAAAAATCAATAGCATTTCTATATGGCAACAGCATAAAGAAAATAATCCCATTTACAACAGCTACAAATAAAATAAAATACCTAGGAATAAACTTAACCAAAGAAGTAAAAGATCTCTATAATAACAACTATAAAACATTGAAACAAGAAATTGAAGGTGACATTTGAAAAATGAAAAGATATTCTATGTTTATGGACTGGAAGAATAAATATTAAGATGCCCTTACTACCCCAAACAATCTACAGATTCAATGCCTTTTCTATTAAATTACTATTGACAATCTTCACAGAAATAGAAAAAAAATTAAAACATATGTGGAACCACAGAATACCCAGAATAGCCAAAGTCATCCTGAGCAAAAAGTATAAAACTGGAGGAATCATACTACCTGACTTTTAATTATACTACAGAGCTATAGTAACCAAAACAGCATGGTACTGGCATAAAAAGAGACACATAGACCAATGGAGTGGAATAGATAACCCAGAAATAAGTTTATACATCTACAGTGAACTCATTTTCAACAAAAGTACCAAAAACATACATTAGGGAAAGGATATCTCTTTAATAAATGATGCTGGGAAAACTGAATATCCATATGCAAAAAAGTGAAACTAAACCCCCATCTCTTGCCATGAATCAAATCAAAATGGATTAAAGACTAAAATCTAAGACCTGAAACTATGAAACTACTAAAAGAAAACATGAGGAAACGGTCCAGGACATTAGTCTGGGCAAAGTTTACTTGAGGAATATTCTACAAGCACAGGCAACCAAAGCCAAAGTGGACAAATCGGATCACATCAAGTTAAAAGGCTTCCACACAGCAAAGGAAACAATCAACAAAGTGAAGAAATAACCCACACAACAGGAGAAAACTTTGCAAACTATCTGGCAAAGCATTAATAACCCTTAAATATATAAAGAGCTCAAACAACTCAATTGGAAAAATATTGAATATTAGACATAAGCAAAAGATATGAATAAACATTTCTCAAAAGAAGACATACAAATGCAAAACAGTTATATAAGAAGGTGCTCAACATAATTGATAATCAGAGAAAAGCAAATCAAAATTATAATGAGATATCATCTCATCCCAGTTAAAATGGCTTTTATTCAAAAGACAGGAAATAACCTATGCTGGCAAGATTGTGGAAAAAAGTGTGAGCTTATACGGTGTTGACAAGAATATACAGTCATACAGTCACTTCAGAGAACAGTATGGAGACTCCTCAGAAAACTAAAAATAGAACTACCATACGATCTAGCAATCCCACTGCTAGGTTGATATGGTTTGGCTGCGTCCCCACCAAAAATCTCATCTTGAATTGTAATCCTCACAACCCCAGGTATCAAGGGCAGGACCAGGTGGAGGGAATTGGATCATGGAGGGGGCAGTTTCCCTCATGCTGTTCTTGTGACAGTGAGTGCGTTCTCAGGAGATATGATGGTTTTATAAGCATGTGGCATTTCCCTTGCTTGCACTCACTCCATCCTACTGCCCTGTGAAGAAGCTGCCTGCTTCTCCTTTGCCTTCCACTATGATTGTGACTGCTCTGAGGCCTCCTCAGTAATGTGGAACTGTAAGTCAATTAAACCTCTTTCCTTTATAAATTACCCAGTCTCAGATATTTCTTCATAGCAGTTTGAGTATGGACTAATACATAGGTATATGCCCAAAAGAAAGGAAATCAAAGTATATCAAAGAGATATCTTCATTCCAATGTTTATTGCAGCATTATTCACAATAGCCAACATTTGAAATCAACCTAAATTTCCATCAACAGTTGAATGAATAAAGAAAATATGGTGCGTGTTCACAATTGAGTACTATCCATATGGTGCATGTTCACAATTGAGTACTATCCAGCCATAACAAAAGAATGAGGTCCTTTTATTTCCAGTAACATGGTTGAAACTGGAGGACATTATGTTAAGTGAAATAAGCCTGGCACAGAAAGACAAACTTTGCATGTTCTCACTCATTTGTGGGAGCTAAAAATTAAAACAGTTGAATTCATGGAGATAGAGAGAGTAGAATGATAGTTATCAGAGGCTGGGAAAGGTAGTGGGGTTAGGGGAGGAGGTGGGGACAGTTAATGGGTACAAAATATCGTTAGATAGAATAAATAGGAGCTAGTATTTGACAGCACAGCAGGGTGACTACAGCCAACAGTAATTTAATATACATTTTTAAATAACTACAAGAGTATAATTGGAATGTTTGTGACACAAAGAAATGATATATGCTTGTGGTGACGGATGTCCTATTTGCCCTGTGCGATGATTACACATTGCGCGACTGTGTCAAAGTATCTCGTGTATCCCACAAACATATATACATATACACACCTACTATGTACATCAACATTGTAATAGTTATATCCAGCACCTAAGTAAAATGCCTGGCATCTAATCAAACATGAACAAATATACAAAGACATGGGAAAAAAACCCACGAGGAGAAAAATAAATCAGCCAAAACCAATCCAGAACAGACACAGATGTTACATTTAGCAGACAAGGACATTTAAAATGATTACAAATGTATTCCATATGTTCAAAAGTTTCTTAGAAGCGTGAAACATATAAACTAAAGAACAAAATAGAAATTCTGAAATCAAAAAGTCCAATGTTTGAAGTGAAAATTACACTGGATGTGTAGATCACACGCTGCAGAAGAAAGGAAGAGTAAACGTGAAGACGTAGCAAAAGAAACTGCTCAAAATAAAGCGCTAAGAGATAAAAACTATTAGAGAAAAATTCAATCAGTTCCTATGGGACAACCTGAAGAGATTTAACATACCTATGTATTGAATCTGTAAAGGAGTGGAGGGAGGGAGGAGCAGAGCAAAAAGTAAAGAAATCGTGGCTAAGAAGCTTTCTGTTGGTAACTTAACTGATATTGATAAAATAATAAATCTACATATCTAAGAAGTTTAACGAATCCTGAGCTTAAAATGATGGTAAAATCTGTGATAAACAGAACATCTTAAAAACAGACAGAGAAGAACAAACTCATTATATACAAAAAAAACACCCAAGGATAACGATGACAGCCTGTTACTCATCAGAAATAATGTTAAAAGACACAAAGCAGCGTCTTTAAAGGACTGAAAGAAAAAATTATAAACCTAGAATTCTATACACAGGCTAAGTCTTCCAAAAACGAAGCCAAAATAGACATCTGCAGAAATGCTAATGCTAAAAGAATTTATAATGATAATAATTTATAACTTATAATGACAATGCCTGCACTATCAGCAATGTGAAGGGAAATCTTCCGTACAGAAAGAAAATGATTCCAGATGGAAATATAGGTGTGCAGAAAGGAATGATGTGTACAGGAAACAGTACTTACCCTGGCAAATGTAGAAGATTTTCCCCTCTTACTTAGATATTTTTCAAAGTTAATTGGCTGTTTAAAGAAAGATTACGATAGTGTGGAGTTGATAACACACGTATAAATAAAATATTTGACAAAAATAGCTTACCAGCTGAGAGGAGAAAGATGGTAGGTGCTATTTTAAGGCTCTCCTGTGTGCAGAAGTATGGTATCTCTTCAAGACAGACAGTGATAAATTAAAGGTGAATGCTATACATCCTATAGTAATCACTAAATTCTAAAAAAGCATTATAATTAATAAGCCAACAGATGAGTAAAATTATAACATATCTACCATTAAAAGAAAGCAAAAAAAAAAAAAAAAAAAAAAAACGTGAAAGGGGAGGAAAGAAAAGATGGGACAAATAGAAAAAATGGGACACAGAGCAAGTTTAATTAAGAACTGAAACCTATAAAATCGATAGTCACATTAAATGTAATCTGACTAGACATTCCAATTAAAATGAAGATATTGTCAGATTGGATGAAAAACAAGACCCACACATCTGCTTCTTATAAGAAAGCTGCTTTAAATATAAAGACAAAAATGAGTTAAAAGCATACAGAAAATATATATCACACTAACACTGTCAAAAGAAACTTGGACTATTTTATATCAGACAAAAAAGATTCAGAGCAAAAATTCTCAATAGGGACTTAGAAGGCCACGTTACAGTGAGAAGGGGATCAACTGATCAAAAAGCTCAAACAGGTGTAAAATCTTTATGAACTGAATAACTGGTAATAACTAAAAACCATTATGAGCTTCACAATACATTAGGCCACAGTTGATATAAGTGCAGAGAAAAACAGATAAATGAACAATTATGGTCAGAAATTTCACTACTTTTCCCTTCATAACTGATGGAAGAAGTAGAAAGAAAATCAGCAATGATACAGTCCACTTTAATAATACTATCAACAAACTTGTGTACTTTTGTAGAATACTCCACCCACCAACAGCAGAATGCAGACTCTCTTCAAGTATACACATCAAGTTTACCTGTGTAGAGCGTGTCCTGTACTATAATAAAAGACTAAACAAATTGGAAAGGTTTCCAAGTCATAAAATTATGTGCTCTGAAAAAAAAATGGAATTAACTTAGAAATTAATAACAAAAAGCTATGTGGAACATGCCCAGATATATGGAAATAAAATAACACACTTTTAAATAACTCATAGGTCAAAGAAACCAAGAGGTAAATTATAAGGTATTTCAAACTGAATAAAAATGAAAACGCATTATATCAGAACGTGCAGCTAAAGGAGTAATTAGGGTGAAATTTATAGCACCAAATACTTGTAGTAGAAAAGAAGAAAGGTCTTAAATCAGGGACAACAGCCTCCTTTCTAAGAAACTATAAAAATAATGGTAAATTAGACAGGACATAGTGGCTCACAACTGTCATCCCAGCACTTAGGGAGGCAGAGGCGAGTGGATTACTTGAGGTCAGGAGCTCGAGACCAGCCTGGCCAACATGGTGAAACCCCGCCTCCATTAAAAATACAAAAATAAGCTGGGTGTGGTGGCGGGTGCCTGTAATCCCAGCTCCTCAGGAGGTTGAGGCAGGAGAATCACTTGAACACTAGAGGCAGAGGTTGCAGTGAGCCGAGATCGAGCCATGCACTCCAGCCTGGGTGACAGAGCAAGACTCTGTCTCAGAATAAATATAAAAATAGTGGTAAGTTAAACCCAAAGCAGAAGAAAGAAAAGATACAAATGGAAGCCAAATAAAAAGAAAACAGAATGAATAAAACCAAAACTAGTTCTTTAAGATTACATAATTGATAAACTGATCAAGAAACAAAGACAGAAGACAAAAATTACCAATATAGGAATGAGAGGTGATGACACTTAAACTCAATCGATAGGTATTAAAGAATAATAAGGAAACATTATGATCCACTTTAAGCCTATACATTCAAAAACATATATTAAATGAAAGATTTATTGAAAGATACAAACTATCAAAGCTCACTGAAAAATAAACAATGTTAATAGCCTTATACCTATTTAAGAAATAAAATTTGCGTTAAGAACATTATACATGGCTGGGCACAGTGGCTCACGCCTATAATCCCAGCATCTTGGGAGACCAAGGCGGGCAGATCATGAGGTCAGGAGATCAAGACCATCCTGGCTAGCACGTTGAAATGCTGTCTCCACTAAAAATACAAAAAATTAGCTGGATGTTGTGGCGGGCGCCTGTAGTCCCAGCTACGTGGGAGGCTGAGGCAGCAGAATGGCACAAACCTGGGAGACGGAGGTTGCAGTGAGCTGAGATTGTGCCACTGCACTACCGCTTGGGTGACAGAGCGAGACTCCATCTCAAAAAAAAAAAAAAAAATATTATAAGAATATTATACACACACATAATACACACACCCACTGCTCTGTGACCAGATCCCTTTATTAGTAAATTATAGCAAATATGTTAGAAAGAAATATATCAGTTCACCACAAACATGTTCATAAAATTGAAGTGGAGGTAATACATCCCAATTCATTATTCGAGACCAGAATTACCCCAATTTCAAACTATATCATCAGAAAAGAAGAATAGATAAATATCTCTCATAAACATAGATGAAGAAATCATCTAAACACAACTTTAGCAAATTATCCACCATTATATTATAACAATAATATATCAGGACCAAGTACAGTTTATCCCATAAATATAAGGTTTGTCTAACATTTGAAAATCAATCAATATGTCACCATATTGATGAACGGAAAAATAAAAGCTATATGACCATCTCAGTTTAACAGAAAAGATGTTTTATAAACTCTAACATCTGCTTTCTTAAAAAAAATAAAATCATAGCAAACAAGAAATAAAAGCAAACTTCCTCACCCAGATAAAGGTCATCTATAAGAAAATTACAGCTAACATCATACTCAATGCTGAAACAGTGAATGCTTGTCAGCTAAGATCAGGAATAATACAAGGATGTCCACTGTGACCATGTCTATTCAGTAGTGTTGGAGGTCCTGTCAAGTGCACTCGGGCTGGAACAAAAGGCGTACAGACTGGCAAAGCAGTAAAACTGTATTTGTTTCTAGATGGCATGATCACCGATAAGAAAAATTCAGTGAAATCTACAAAAGCTACTAGGGCAAATAAAATAGTTTAGCAAAGTTGCAGGATAATATACCAATATTTAAAAATCAATTTTATTACTATAGCCTAGCAAAAATATTCAGAAATTTAAATTTAAAAAATACAATTTATAATAGTATTAAAATATGAAAAAAATAAATCCAACAAAAAAATGTACATAGTGAAAACTCTAAAATACTGCTAAGAGAAATTAAAGACTTAAATAAATGAAAATACCCATATTATTCATAGGTCAGAAGACTCAGTATTGTTAAGATGTCAATTTTCTCCAAATTGATTTAGAGATCCAATGCTATCCCAAACAAAATCTCATAAGGCTTTCTGTTGAAACTGACAAATTGATTTGAAAATTCATATGAAATTGCAAGGACCTAGAATAATGAAAAAGAATGTTGAAAAAGAAGAAGAATATTGGGGAAATCACTCTACTTGAAGTCTTATTATAAAGTTACAGAAATCAAAATGTGTATTGTAACTCAAAATGGACAAGTCAAAGGTATTTGTACAGAGTGAATAAAACTCTGTACAGATTCCAGCAACAGATACATTAGTACAGACACTGATTTTGACAAAGGTACAAAATCATTCAGTGGGTAAAGGATAGCTTTCAACAAATGGTGCTGAAAATCATTAATCTTCTAAATGCAAAAAATAAGCTTTGAAAGCTGCCTCACATCATGCAAAAATTTAACTCAAGTGTTCCACAGACATAAATGTAAAACTCAAACTCTAAAGCTTCAAGAAGAAAATACAGGTAAAATAAAATTTTAGGTAAAGACTTCGCAGATAATATACCTAAAGCACAATACATAAAATTTTAAAAATTATGAGTTGGAACTCATCAAAACTATCCATTTCTGTTCTTCCAAAGACAGTTTAAGAGCATGAAAAAGTATCATGACAAAGTATTTGCAAATCGCACATCTGACAGAGAACGTCTGTCCAGAATCTATCGAGAACGCTCAAAACGCAATAAAATATAAAAACCCAATTTTTTAAGTGGACAAAATATTAGAGCAGCTGCCTTATCAAAGAAGATATATAGGTCGTGAGTAATCACATAAAATATAACATTAGTCATTAGGGAAATGCAAATTAAAACCATGAGGAGAAACCCCTACACACCTATTAGAATGACAAAAATTAGTAAGACTGGTCATACCCAGTATTAATGAGGATGTAGCAATTAGAACTTTCCTGCATATGAAACAGTACAAACACTTTAGAATGCAGTTTTCCATACATTTCAGCATGCATTATTTTTTATTTATTTAATTTTTTTTTTTTTTGAGATGGAGTTTCGCTCTTCTTGCCCAGACGGGAGTGCAATGGCAAGGTCTCGGCTCACTGCAACCTCCGCCTGCCAGATTTAAGTAATTCTCCTGTCTCAGCATCCTAAGTAGCTGGAATTACAGGCGTGCACCACCACCCCTGGCTAATTTTTGTATTTTTAGTAGAGGGGGGTTTCACAATGTTGGCCAGGCTAGTCTCGAACTCCTGACCTCAGGCAATCTGCCTGCCTCAGCATGCATTTAACATACAATCTTGCCATTGTACTCCCCAGTGTTTACCCTGGTGTAAACAAGGCACGTGCCCTACAAAGATTTTTACATGAATGTTCACAGCAGCTTTATTTGTAAGAACCGAAAACTTGGGGTGTGGGGATGGTTTCACCCATAGATGAATGGATAAACATACACTGGTATGTATACACAATGGAATGGTTCTCAGGGGCAATACAAAGTAATGAATATTGGCGCATGCAACAACATGAACGAATCTGCAATAATTATGGTGAGTGAAGGCAGGCAGATAAAAATGAGTATGTCTGGCAGGGCGCAGTCGCTCATGCCTGTAATCCCAGCACTTTGGAGGCCAAGACTGGCAGATCACGAGGTCAAGAGATGGAGACCAGCCTTGCCAACATGGTGAAACCCCGTCTCTACTAAAAATACAAAAATTAGTTGAATGTGGTGGCAGGCACCTCTAATCCCACCTACTTGGGAGACTGAGGCAGGAGAATCACTTGAACCCAGGAGGCAGAGGTTGCAGTGAGCAGAGATCGTACCACTGCACTCCAGCCTTGCACAGAGCAATACTCCATCTCAAAAAGATAAGAAAACAAAAGAATATATCCATTACGGTTCCATTTCTGTAATACTCTAGAGTTGCAGTGACAAAAAGCAGATGAGCATGAGTAGGTGCCTGGAGAAGGTTGTGTACATAGGGTCAGGAGGGCAACATCATTAAGAGACATGAAGCTTGTGGAGTGATGGACAGGTTCATTCTCTGGATTATGTCAATGATGTTATAGATGTATGCATATATCAAAACTTACCAAATTGTACACTTTAAATATGTGCAATTTACTGGAACTAATAAGTATAGTAAGGTCACAACATACAGGTTCAATATATAGCTGAAAATAACAATTGTAGTTCTGTATACGAAATATAAACAATCCAAAAATGAAATCAGGAATACAATACCATTCACAACATCATTACAAAAGATAAAATACTTAGGAATAAAATTAACCAAAAAATGCAACACTGTTGCACTGAAAATTTCAAAATATTGCTGAAAGAAAGTAATATCTAAATCAATGGAACGGCCATCCAAGTTCACGGACTGGATGACTAAATGTTGTTAAAATAACATTTCTCTCCAGATTGGCCTCTAGATTCAACACAGTCTCTGTCAAAATTCTAGTGGGCTTTCTTGCAAAAGTTGACAAAGTGATCTTAAAATTATTTTTTCTTTTAACTTTTATTTAAGGTTCAGAGGTACATGTGCAGACTTGTTAGATAGGTAAACTCAAGTCATGGGGGTTTGTTGTACAGATTATTTTGTCACCCGGGTAGTAAGCATAGTACCCAATAGGTATGTGTTCTGATCCTCTCCCTCCTCCCAGCCTCCATCTTCAGGTAGGCCCCAGTGTCTATTGTCCTCCTCTTTATGTCCGTGTGTTATTATTTAGCTCCCACTTATAAGTGAGAAGAGCAGCATTTGATTTTCTGTTCCTGTTTTAGTTTACTTAGGATAGCGGCCTCCAGCTCCATCCATGTTGCTACAAATTACATGATCATAGTCTTTTTTATGACTGCATAGTATTCCATGGTGTGTATGTACTACATTTATTTTTGTCCAGTCTACCACTGATGGGCATTTAGGTTGATTCTATTTCTTTGCTATTGTGAATAGTGCTGTGAGGAACATACTCATACATGTGTCTTTATGGTAGAATGATTTACCTTCCTTTGGGTATATACTCAGTCATGGGATTGCTGATCAAGTGATAATTCTTCTTTAATTCTTTGAAGAATCACCACATTGCCTTCCACAATGGCTAAACTAATTTACACTCTCACCAACAGTGTAATAAACATTCCCTTTTCTCCACAACCACACCAGCATCTGTTATTTTTTCACTTTTTGATAATAACCATTCTGACTGGTGTGAGATGGTACCTCATTGTGGTTTTGATTTGCATTTCTCTAATGATCAGTGATGTTAAGCTTCTTCTAATATGCTGTTGGCTGTGTGCATGTCTTGTTTTGAAAAGTATCTGTTCATGTTCTTTGCCTACTTTTTAATGGGGTTGTTTGTTTCTTGTAAATTTAAGTTCCTTATAGATGCCAGATAATTGACCTTTGTCAGATGCATAGTTTGCAAATTTTTTTTCCCACTCTGTAGGTTGTCTGTTTACTCTGTTGATAGTTTCTTTTGCTGTGCAAAAGTTATTTGGTTTAATCAAAACCCCATTAGTCAATTTTTTCTTTAGTTGCAATTGCCTGGGGCATCATAAAATCTTTTCCAGTTCCTATGTCTACAATGGTATTTGCTAGGTTGTCTTCCAAGGTTTTTATAATTTTAAGCTTTGCATTTAAGTCTTTATTTTATCTTAAGTTGATTTTGTATATGGTATAAGAAAAAGTTCCAGTTTCAATGTTCTGCATATGGCTAGCCAGTTATCCCAGCACCATTTATTGAATAAGGAGTTCTTTCCCCATTGCTTGTTTTTGCCAGCTTTGTCAAAGATCAGATGACTATAGGTGTGTGGTATTATTTCTGAGCTGTCTATTCTGTTCCATTGTCTATATATCTGTTATTTTGTGCCAGTACCATGCTGTTTTGGTGATTATAGGCCTGTAGCATAGTTTGAAGTCTAATAAGGTGATGTCTCCAGCTTTGTTCTTTTTGCTTAGGATTGCTTTGGCTACTCAGGCTCCTTTTTGGTTCCATATGAATTTTAAAATATGGAAGTCCAAAAGATATAGAATAGCCAAAACAATTTTGAAAAAGTAGAGCAAAGTTAAAAGACTTCTAAAGTTTGTTAGAAGTATTATCAAGATAGTATGATCTGGCTTAAGGATAGACATATAGCTCAGTGGAACTGCTAGTCTGAAAACAAATTCTAATATTTATAGTCACTTGATTTTGAGGAAAGGTGCCAAACAAGCAATAGGCTGGGGACAGTATTTACAAAACACATATCTAATAGAGGTCTTCTGTCCAGAATATACTAACAACTCTTACAACTTAATAATAAAAAGATAATCCAATGAAAACATCAGCACACAATTTCAATAGACATTTCTGCACAGAAGATGTACAAATAACTAATAAGCACATGAAAAGATGCTTGACACAATTGGTCATTGGAGAAATGCTAAATGCTAATTGAAACTGCAAGATACTGCGTTCCAAGATGGTGGAATAGGAACAGCTCCAGTCTACAGCTCCCAGCGTGAGTGATGCAGAAGATGGGTGATTTCTGCATTTCCAAATGAGGTACCGGGTTCATCTCACTGGGTCTTGTTGGACAGTGAGTGCAGCCCACGGAGTGTGAGCTAAAGCAGGGCGGGGCATCACCCCACCCGGGGAAGCACAAGGAGTCAGGGAATTCCCTTTCTTAGCCAAGGGAAGCCAGAACAGATGGTACCCGGAAACTTGGTACACTCCTGCCCTAATACTGCACTTTTCCAACATCTTAGCAATTGGCACACCAGGAGATTATATGCCGCACCTGGCTCGGCAGGTCCCATGCCGAGAGAGCCTTGCTCACTGCTAGCACAGCAGTGCAAGATCAAACTGCGAGGCAGCAGCGAGACTGGAGGAGGGGCATCTGCCATTGCTGACGCTTGACTAGGTAAATAAAGTGGCCTGGAAGCTCAAACGGGGTGGAGCCCACTGCAGCTCAATGAGGCCCCTCTGCCTTTGTAGACTCCACCTCTGGGGTAGGGCATAGCTGAACAAAAGGCAGCAGAAACTTCTGCAGACTTAAACGTCCCTGACTGACAGCTTTGAAGAGAGCAGTGGTTCTCTCAGCACAGAGTTTGAGATCTGAGAACAGACAGACTGCCTTCTCAAGTGGGTCCCTGACCTCTGAGTAGCCTAACTGGGAGACATCTCCCAGTAGGGGTTGACTTGACACCTTATCCAGCTGGGTGCCCCTCTGAGAAGAAGCTTCCAGAGGAAGGATCAGGCAGCAAGATTTGCTGTTCTGCAATATTTGCTGTTCTGCAGCCTCCACTGGTGATACCTAGGCAAACAGAGTCTGGAGTGGACCTCCAGAAAACTCCAACAGACCTGCAGCTGAGGGTCCTGACTGTTAGAAGGAAAACTAAGAAACAGAAAGGAATAGCATCAACAGCAACGAAAAGGACATCCACACTAAAACCCCATCTATAGGTCACCATCATCAAAGACCAAAGGTAGATAAAACCACAAAGATGGGAAGAAACCAGAGCAGAAAAGCTGAAAATTCTAAAAATCAGAGCACCTCTTCTCCTTCAAAGGATCGCAGCTCCTCGCCAGCAACAAAGAAAAGCTGGATGGAGAATGACTTTGACGAGTTGACAGAAGTAGACTTGAGGAGATCGGTAATAACAAACTTCTCCAAGCTGAAGGAGGATGTTTGAACCCATTGCAAAGAAGCTAAAAACATTGAAAAAAGATTAGAAGAATGGCATACCAGAATAAACAGTATAGAGAAGACCTTAAATGACCTGATGGAGCTGAAAACCATGGCGTGAAACTATGTGATGCATAAACAAGCTTCAGTAGCCAGTTTGATCAAGTAGAAGAAAGGGTATCAGTGATTGAAGATCAAATGAAGGAAATGAAGTGAAAGGAGAAGTTTAGAGTAAAAAGAAATAAACAAAGCCTCCAAGAAATATGGGACTATGTGAAAAGACCAAATCTACGTTTGATTAGTGTACCTGAAAGTGACAGAGAGAATGGAAACAAGTTGGAAAACACTCTTCAGGATATTATCCAGGAGAACTTCCCCAACCTAGCAAGGCAGGCCAACATTCAAATTCAGGAAACACAGAGAATGCCGCAAAGATACTCCTTGAGAACAGCAACCCCAAGACACATAATTGTCAGATTCACCGAGGTTGAAATGAGGGAAAAAGTTAAGGGCAGCCAGAGAGAAAGGTCGGGTTACCCATAAAGGAAAGCCCATCAGACTAACAGCAAATCTCTCAGCAGAAACTCTACAAGCCAGAAGAGAGTGGGGGCCAATATTCAACATTCTTAAAGAAAAGAATTTTCAACCCAGAATTTCATATCCAGCCAAACTAAGCTTCGTAAGTGAAGGAGAAATAAAATCTTTTACGGACAAGCAAATGTAGAGAGATTTTGTCACCATCAGGCCTGCCTTACAAGAGTTCCTGAAGGGAGCACTAAACATGGAAAGGAACAACCTGTACCAGCCACTGCAAAAACATGCCAAAGTGTAAAGACCATTGATGCTAGGAAGAAACTGCATCAACTAATGAGCAAAATAACCAGCTAACATCATAATGACAGGATCAAATTCACACATAACAATATTAACCTTAAATGTAAATGGGCTAAATGTCCCAATTAAAAGATACAGACTAGAAAATTTGATAAAGAGTCAAGCCCCATCAGTGTGATGTATTCAGGAGACCCATCTCACATGCAGAGACACACATAGGCTCAAAATAAAGGGATGGAAGAAGATCTACCAAGCAAATGGAAAACAAAAAAAAAAAGCAGGGGTTGCAGTCCTAGTCTCTGATAAAACAGATTTTAAACCAACAAGATCAAGAGACAAAGAAGCCCATTACATAATGGTAAAGGGATCAATTCAACAAGAAGAGCTAACTATTGTAAATATATACGCACCCAATACAGGAGCACTGAGATTCATAAAGCAAGTCCTTAGAGACCTACAAAGAGACTTAGACTCCGCACAATAATAATGGGAGACTTTAACACCCCACTGTCAACATTAGACAGATCAATGAGACAGAAAGTTAACAAGGATATCCAGGATTTGAACTCAGCTCTGCACCAAGCCGACCTAATAAACATCTACAGAACTTTCCACCCCAAATCAACAGAATATACATTCTTCTCAGCACCACATCACACTTATTCCAAAATTGACCACATAGTTGGAAGTAAAGCACTCCTCAGCAAATGTAAAAGAACAGAAATTATAACAAACTGTCTCTCAGACCATAGTGCAATCAAATTAGAACTCAGGATTAAGTACTCACTCAAAACTGCACAACTACATGGAAACTGAACAACCTGCTCCTGAATGACTACTGGGTAAATAATGAAATGAAGGCAGAAATAAAGATGTTTTTTGAAACCAATGAGAACAAAGTCACAACATACCAGAAACTCTGGGACACATTTAAAGTGGTGTGTAGAGGAAAATTTACAGCACTAAATGCCCACAAGAGAAAGCAGGAAAGATCTAAAATTGACACCCTAACATTGCAATTAAAATAACTAGAGAAGCAAGAGGAAACACATTCAAAAGCTAGCAGAATGCAAGAAATAACTAAGATCAGAGCAGAACTGAAGGAGATAGAGACACAAAAAGTCCTTCAAAAAATCAATGAATCCAGGATCTGGTTTTTTAAAAAGATGAATAAAACTGATAGGCCACTAGTAATACTAATAAAGAAGAAAAGAGAGAAGAATCAAATAGATGCAATAAAAAATGATAAAGGGGATATCACCACCAATCCCACAGAAATGCAAACTACCTTTAGAGAATACTATAAACACCTCTATGCAAATAAGCTAGAAAATCTAGAAGAAATGGATAAATTCCTGGACACATACACCCTCCCAAGCCTAAACCGGGAAGAATTTGAATCACTGAATAGACCAATAACACACTCTGAAACTGAGGCAATAATTAATAGCCTACCAACCAAAAAAAGTCCAGGACCAGACGGATTCACAGCCAAATTCTACCAGAGATACAAAGAAGAGCTGGTACCATTCCTTCTGAAACTATTCCAATCAATAGAAAAAGACAGAATCCTCCGTAACTCTTTTTATGAGGCCAGCATCACCCTGATACCAAAGCTTGGCAGAGACACAACAAAAAAAGAGAATTTTAGACCAATATCCCTGATGAACATCGATGCAAAAATCCTCAATAAAATATTGGCAAACCAAATCCAGCAGCACATCAAAAAACTTATCCACCATGATCAAGTGGGCTTCATCCCTGGGGTGCAAGGCTGGTTGGACATATGCAAATCAATAAACATAATCCATCATATAACCAGACCCAAAGACAAAAACCACATGATTATCTCAATAGATGCAGAAAAGTCCTTTGACAAAATTCAATAGCCCTTCATGCTAAAATCTCTCAATAAACTAGGTATTGATGGGACATATCTCAAAATAATAAGAGCTGTTTATGACAAACCCACAGCCAATATCATACTGAATGGGCAAAAACTGGAAGCATTCCCTTTGAAACCTGGCACAAGACAGGGATGCCCTCTCTCACCACTCCTATTCAACATAGTGTTGGAAGTTCTGGTCAGGGCAATCAGGCAGCAGAAAGAAATAAAGGGTATTCAATTAGGAAAATGGGAAGTCAGATTGTCCCTGTTTGCAGATGACATGATTGTATATTTAGAAAACCCCATCGTCTCAGCCCAAAATCTCCTTAAGCTGTTAAGCAACTTCAGCCAAGTCTCAGAATAGAAAATCAATGGGCAAAAAATGACAAGCATTTCTATACATCAATAACAGACAAACAGAGAGTCAAATAATGAGTGCACTTCCATTCACGATTGCTTCAAAGAGAATAAAATACCTAGGAATCCAACTTGCAAGGGATGTGAAGGACCTCTCAAGGAGAACTACAAACCACTGCTCGATGAAATAAAAAAGGACACAAACAAGTGGAAGAACATTCCATGCTCATGGATAGGAAGAATCAATATCGTGAAAATGGCCACACTGCCCAAGGTAATTTATAGATTCAACGCCATCCCCATCAAGCTACCAATGACTTTCTCACAGAATTGGAAAAAATCTACTTTAAAGTTCATATGGAACCAAAAAAGAGCCCACATTGCCAAGACAATCCTAAGCCAAAAGATCAAAGCTGGAGGCATCACACTACCTGACTTCAAACTATACTACAAGGCTACAGTAACCAAAACAGCATGGTACTGGTACCAAAACAGAGATATAGACCAATGGAACAGAACAGAGTCCTCAGAAATAATACCACACATCTACAACCATCTGATCTTTGACAAACCCGATAAAAACAAGAAATGGAGAAAGGATTCCCTATTAAATAAATGGTGCTGGGAAAACTGGCTAGCCATATGTAGAAACCTGAAACTGGATCCCTTCCTTCCACCTTATACAAAAATTAATTCAAGATGAATTAAAGACTTAAGTGTTAGACCTAAACCTATAAAAAACCTAGAAGAAAACCTAGTCAATACTATTCAGGCCATAGACATGTGCAAGGACTTCATGACTAAAACACCAAAAGCAATGGCAACAAAAGCCAAAATAGACAAATAGGATCTAATTAAACTAAAGAGCTTCTGCATGGCAAAAGAAACTACCATCAGAGTGAACAGGCAACCTACAGAATGGGAGAAAATTGTTGCAATCTTCCTATCTGACAAAGTGCTAATATCCAGAATCTACGAATAACTTAAATTTACAAGAAAAAATCAAACAACCCCATCAAAATGTGGGTGAAGGATATGAACAGACACTTCTCAAAAGAAGACATTTATGCAGCCAACAGACACATGAAAAAATGCTCATCATCACTGGTCATCAGAGAAATGCAAATCAAAACCACAGTGAGATACCATCTCAAACCAGTTAGAATGGCGATCATTAAAAAGTCAGGAAACAACAGGTGCTGGAGAGGATGTGAAGAAATAGGAACACTCTTACACTTTTGGTGGGAGTGTAAACTAGTTCAACCATTGTGGAAGACAGTGTGGTGATTCCTCAAGGATCTAGAACTAGAAATACCATTTGACCCAGCAATCCCATCACTGGGTATATACCCAAAGGATTATAAATCATGCTGCTGTAAAGACACATGCACACGTATGTTTATTGTGGCGCTATTCACAGTAGCCAAGACTTGGAACCAACACAAATGTCCATCAATGATAGACTGGATTAAGAAAATGTGGCATATATACACCATGGTATACTGTGCAGCCATAAAAAATGATGAGTTCATGTCCTTTGTAGGGACATGGATGAAGCTGGAAACCATCATTCTGAGGAAACCATCGCAAGGACAGAAAACCAAACACCGCATGTTCTCAGTCAGAGGTGGGAAATGAACAATGAGGACACTTGGACCCAGGGTGGGGAACATCACACACTGGGCCTGTTGTGTGGTGGGGGAAGAGGAGAGGGATAGCATTAGGAGATATACCTAATGTAAATGACGAGTTAATGGGTGCAGCACACCAACATGACACATGTATATATATATATATATGTGTGTGTGTGTATATATATGTAACAAACCTGCACATTGTACACATGTACTCCAGAACTTAAGGTATAATAAAAAAAAATCCACAAGGTACTATGTCTTTCTTTTTTTTTTTTTTTTTTTTTTTTTTTTTGAGACAGAGTCTCACTCTGTCACCCAGGCTGGAGTGTAATGGCACAATCTGGGCTCACTGCAACCTCCACCTTCCAGGTTCAAGTGATTCTCCTGCCTTAGCCTCCTGAGTAGCTGGGATTACAGGTGCACGCCACCACCCCTGGCTAATTTTTGTATTTTTAGTATAGATGGGGTTTCACAATGTTGGCCAGGCTGGTCTCGAACTCCTGACCTTGGGATCTGCCCACCTCGGCCTCCCAAAGTGCTGGACTTACAGGCGTGAGCCACCACACCCGGCCACAAGATACTATTTCACATCCACTAAAATAGCTATACTTTTACAAAGACAGACGATGACAAATGTTGGAAAGGATATGGAAAAATTGGAATGCTCATACATTGCTGGTGGGAATGTATGACGGTGATATGGTTTTGCTGTGTCCTCTCCCAAATCTCATCTCAAATCATAATCCCCAGGTGTTGAGGGAGGGACCTGGTGGGAGGTGGTTGGATCGTGGGGATGGTTACCCCCATGCTGTTCTCATGATATTGAGTGAGTTCTCATGAGATCTGATGGTTTGAAAGTGTGGCACTTCCCCCGCCTGCCCTCCTGCCGCCATGTAAGATGCGCCTTGATACCCCTTCACCTTCCACCGTGATTGTAAGTTTCCTGAGGTCTCCTAGCCATGTGAAACTGTGAGTTAATTAAACCTCTTTCTTTACAAATTACCCAGTCTCAGGTATGTCTTTCTCACAGTGTGAGAATGAACTAATAAAGTTGGTGTGGCTACTTTGGAAACCAGTTTGTTAGTTTCTTAAAAAGTTAAGCATACATTTACCATATGATCCAGTAATTTCAACCTTACGTATCCATACAAGAGAAGTGAAAATATACATCCACACAGAAACTTTTACATGTTTCATTGCTGCATTTTTCATTATACCCCAAAATTGACAACACAAATGTCCATCAACTGTTAATGAGTAGACAACAGAATACAGTTCTGCAACAAAAGGGAAGGATGTCATATACATGCTAGACCATGGACGAGCCTTAAAACATGACATCGAGTAAACAAAGTCAGACATGAGAATCTACAAATTGCATGATTCGATTTAGAAGAAATATCCAAAAGGGGCAAAGCTACAAAGAAGGAACGTGGATGACTAGGCAGATGAATGCACACAAGGGATCATGTTGGGTGATGAAATGCTCTAAAGCTGATTTGTGGTGATGGGTGAGCAACTTTGTGAATTTACTAAAAATCATTGACTTATAAACTTGAAGACAGCGACATATATAAAATGCAAAATATACCTCCATTGGGATATTTAAAAACAAACAAAAGAAGTGGTTTAAGAAAAGGTAACAAGTGTCTCTGAAAGTTTTTGAGGATCTGTGAATTGATCCAACCTGTGCTTTAGAAAGAAAACTCCTGTCGTTGTATGAAGGACGGATTGGGTATGAGAGAATGACAGTTTTAAAGCTGTACAACTACTAAATATGACACCTTTCAGTCAAATGCATAATGTGGTATGAAATGTGAGGTTACCTAAGGTCCATTTCCGAAACCCAGGTAATAGACTCGACGAAACACTCTCCTAGCTTCCTAGCCACCCCCAGCTGCAACAGAAAAATCTACCAAATCACATGGAATTAAAGAAAAGTGAAGGCTGTCAAGTGAGGACTTCCTTCTCACCGCCATCTACTCTGTTGTGACGTCTGACAAAGGCGGATGTGGGTTTCTGAATTCACTCCTCATGCAGCAAAATTCTTTTTCCTATCACAGCATATTTTACTGATGTGACAGGTTGGAAATATGATAGTGATGATGTTCTGTGCCAAAAACCATTCAGCAGGTGCCTGAACTTAGCTCACTGTTTGAAAGCTAGAGCCATCTGCCAACTGTAGGCAAACGAGTCCTGAGAAACCTCAATGTGGAGGTTAAGAGTAGGTGATGTACATGCCAGTCCCAACTCTGATTTTGACAACTGACTCATTCCAATGCAAATACATTATATGGGTTAAAGGTATGATTTTTTGCAACATCAAAGCTTGTGCGAGCTTGTACAAAGGGACTTTGCCTGCCTAACAATTTCTTGCTTAGATCTCTAGAAGGGAATTGCCATGTCACTTTCCTTTCTTAAACATTCCCTTATCCTGTCCCTCAGCATACTCCAGGCCTAATGCAATCCCTCTTCAGACACTTTGCTGAAGTCATTAACATTTAGATTTTGTTCTTCACTTCCTTTGAACAACAGCTGGTTTTAAGCAATAAGCCACAGCCAGACAGAAACACGCCTTTCCCAGTTTTCATTCACACTGCCACCAGCTTTTATTCACACTGCCACCAGCTTTTATTCACACCACTAGGGAGAGATCATTCCCTCACATTTGTCTAAAATGCAACCAGCATCAATGCAGCTCATGTTTAAGGTTAAAATGAGTAAGGAATAATCTCTTCATTTGAGGAACGGGGGTGTAGGCTTCACGTTGCAAAAGAGCTGTTCACAAAATAAGAAGCCATCCTTGACAAGTGGGCTGGATGGGTCTGCACTAAAAACCCCTGCACATGGGGATAGGAAGAGGGGTGGGAGAGGAACACCACAGGAAAGGATGTGAAGATATAGGGGAGCTGACTGTAAATGCCCAGAGGGCTGCCATCTGGAAGAGCAATTAGGCTCTAGACCCTGAGTATCAAGGCTGAAGGATAGAAGCCGTGGGGGAAACGTGGCCATCAGTCTCAGGAGGTTTTTTCCAGCTGTCCAGCGTCAGTGTGAGTCCTTTGGTAGGGCTCACCATTCAGAAGTCACCAATGGAAATTAGAACAGCCCAGCACCAGAAAAGTTTGGATTTAAATAATCTACAATTTCGCTTCCAACACTGAGTCTATGATCAAAGATGATCTTCAATTCCTTTCAAATATTTATATTACATGATTTTATACTTTTGACAAACCTGAGCATTAAACTAAGGGAAGATTATGTCAAGTGTGGATTAAAGGAGAAATAAAAATATATAATTCATGTTAGAAAGTGTGATAAAAACTATGAGTTTATATTTTTAAAGAGGCAAACAAATTATGGGGAAAATTCAAACACATATAATACTTCATGCCAGATGATTGACTTGTTTTCTATGATTTTATCATTAGACAATAGTCAAAAAGGCATTTGCCTCTAACAACTCATCAGAGATTCTTTACTTATGATCACTAAAATGTAGGCCACATTTTGTTGGTATATACTTTTGCTAGTTTTCTAAGGTGAAGATCCTTAAATGTCATCAAATTTGCAAAAAAAAAGTCTGTGAATTCCCAAAATGCACAAATCTCTGCATTTGGCTTTTGGTTTTGGACAATATTGCAGACCAGACGTCTCAGAAACCTTCATTCTGGGAAAAAGAAACACTAGGAATGTTGTGGACTAACACTTATCACAGGAACTAGTCCACGCTGCGTACAGCACAGAGCTGGAGGGTCAGGAGGGCAGCAGCCCACCACCTCAACGGTGTGGTTCGCAGGGAAATCTGGGCACCAAGACACATCCAGTTGCCCAAGTGGGGCTGCAAGGGGGAGCTGGAGTCAAAGGACATAGAAGGCCAATGGTCTGCCCAGCAGAGGGCATGGGGTTGCTGTTGGACCCTGTGGGCCCGCAGGGCTGGTCATGAGGGACCAGAGCCGAACTTGGATTGCAAGAGAGGGAGGACATGGTTGTGGCTGCTGGATTCCCTGCATCTGCCTCTCAATCTGACCACAACGGCTTTCACTCTGTTTCCACCTTCTAAAATCACATATGACTTTTTCTTTCGGCCAATTCTATTCAGGAGTCATACAGGGAAGGGAATTATGGGACTACTTCCAAGTCAACTTAGCTAAGTTAACACAGAACAAAACCACTGCAAGGTATTCTACTACCACAACAAATCTACACGGTGCTGGAAAAATACACAAGACATTGTCTCAAGTATGCAAATGAGCTTTAAAAATTAAGGTAATACTCAGAGGCTGCCAACAAAGTCAGTATTTAAAACTAAATGAGCACCACGTCTGGCAAATACCCAGGGTGGATGCTGCCCTCCAGGGACTCGCACCCCTGCAGGGAGGCAGGATAGGAAGCCAGAACCCCTGCAGGCCCACATCCTGGCAGAAAATAAAAGTCCATCTCAACTTCTAAGCAAAGAGAGCAAGGGAACTTGAGTCTCCTGGCCCTGGCTCTGGGCGCAACGGGACGCAGTCCCCCAGGATGTGGATGTGTTGGCTTTCAGAATTACCATCTCGCTGTCTGCATGGCGCAGCAACACGAGCTGAGGTTCAGATTAAAAGGGTCCCAGAAAGGAAGTCTCCCAGGTTCCTGAAAGAAGCAAATCCAAATCTTTCCCCTGAAAAGGGGAAGTCTCAATCATAAGGAAACAAACACACCAAACAACAAATAAGTAATAAAACAGGGAAATAAAGGAACTTGAGCAACAATTGGGAGAAATAACAAAAAGCAGAATCAGACCCCAAAAGTTCAGATCTTAGAATGTTACACTCGAAATATAAAATAATTATATGTTCTATGAACAAACAAAAGAGAGACAAAATATTAACAAACAATAAGAGATAAATGATCATGCAGATTTAAAAATAAACAGAAAAACTCTTGAAGAAATTGACAATATGTTAAAGTTAAAATGCATGGGATTGAACAGACAATTAAACCAGGTACAGAGATAATTGGTGAATGGGAAAACAGATCTCAATAAGGTATCCAGAGCATTGCATCAAGAGATAAAGAAATGGAAAATGTGAAGGAGATGGCAGGCGAGATGCAGAAACCTAGCACACGGCTCATCAGGTGAGAAATCTAGCACGTATCTAACGGAAGTTTCAGAAAGGAATGCAAAGACTGGCAGAGAGGCAGTATTTGCAGATACAATGTCTGGGAAGCTTCCATGAACATGAAGAACATAAATTCTCAGAATCACAAACACAATGAATTCCAGAGAGTAAATAAAAAGAAATCTCATTATAGCTTGCCATACAGAAATTATAAAACAGTAAAGTCAAAAAAGTGCCGGGCATGATAGCTCATGCCTGTAATCCCAGCACTTTGGGAGGCCAAGGTGGGCAGATAACTTGAGGCTAGGAGTTCAAGACCAGCTTGGCTAACATGGGAAAACCGCATCTTTACTAAACTCACACACACACACACACACACACACACACAAATGAGTGGGCCATTGTGGAGTGTGCCTGCAGTCCCAGCTACTCAGGAGCTGAGGTGAGAGAATTGCTTGAACCAGGGAGGCGGAGGTTGCAGTGAGCGGAGATTGTGCCACTGCACTCCATCCTGGGATACAGAGTGAGATCCTATCTCAATAATAAGAAGGTCAAAGAAGGTCTTAAAAGCACCCAGAAAGAAAAGAGAAATAATCTAAAGTTGGATGACAATGAGTCTGGCAGCCTTCCTCTCAGCAGCAACAATAGTGGCCAGAAAAGAGCGGATTGGTGATTTCAATATGCCAAGAGAAGTTATTCCTCAGCATAGAGGTCTAGAGAGTCACACCCAACACAACCCCTAGAACCAGAGCAGAACAAAGACATCTCCAGATGACAGATCTTGAACTTACTGACGATAGAACCCCACAAAGGAGACTTCTTTTGGGAAGAAAGGAAGGTGATTCCAGAAGGAATTTCTGAGATGGAAAATGCATCTGTGAAAAAAGAGAACAGTAACTACGAGTAAATTAAAGCCAGCATTAACTGTGTTCTTTTACCAAAGCAAGACTAATTTGTAAAGTTAGAAATAACAGGGTACAGATTTCCGCTTTTGGAAACGGCAGATTAGGAAGTGTGAACCAGGTCTTCATTGAAACAGTGAGAAAGACTGGACAGAATTTATTTTTAAGAGGCACTGAAGACACAGCATCCAGCATTGGAGGAAAAGCGTGACTCAGGAAGGTGAGCCCTGGCTTTCGGATCACTGTCTTCCGTGGGGCTTGAATTTTATTCCAGAGAACAAGGCCGAGAAGACCGACAGCCCATTTTACACCAAAAATTAAATCACAGCCACCTGGAAAGGGCAGGAAACCACTTTAGCTTGATAAAATGTTTCTACCTTAATAAAATGTGTTTATGATAATAACTGAGGAGTAAGAAATTGAACTATTATTATTCACAGATGATATGATTGTGTATGCACAATAAAATTCAAAGTTATGTTCAAACAAACCATGAACGTGAGCAGGAGAGGTTTGAAAAGTTGTTGCATACACATTTAATGTGTAAAGACCATCTGTATTTCTACCGAGAGTCAGAGTTTAAAAATACGTTTTATAAAGACACTATTTACAATAATGTCAGATATATCTAGTACCTAAGAATGAATCTAATAAACAATATGCAAGACCTTTATGCATTAAAAAATGATTGAGAGAAATTAAGGAAACCCTGAAGTAACAGAGGAATAAATCATGTTCATTTGATTTAAAGGCAATAATATAAAATGTCAATTTTTTGCAAATTGATTCAAAACAGTCCAATTAAAATTACAAATTTTCTGTTGAACTTACAAGCTTAGTCTAAAATTTAAATGGGAAGGTAAAGGGCCCAGGCTGGGCTGGACGGTCGGGAAGAGGAAGAATAACAGGATAGTTTGCTCCACCTGACGTCCACATTGATTATAAAGCTGAAGTAAGTAACACAAACTGGTACTGACATGAGGATACACATACCAATGAAACAAAATAAAAAGTCCAGAAATAAACCCACACACACAACATACGCAGACACTTGGCTTATGACACAACGGCACTGCAGAGCAGAGGAAACGATGGCATTTTCTATAAATAATGCAGGACTGATTGAAATGTAGACCTAACTGTGAAAAGCAAAACAGCATCACTTCTCAAAAATAATGTAAGATGGCGTTTTCATGGCTTGGAGTGGGGGATATTTTCTTAAGTAGAAAATAAAAATTATGAACTATAATAGGATTGATAAGCTTGACTATTTTTAAATTACAAATTTGTGTTCATTAAAGGTCATCATTAAAGCTGGAAAGTCAAGCTGACTGAAAGAAGACATTTACAACACCATATCCAACAAATATTTCATGAAAACTTCTACCAAGAGTGCGAAAGTGATGGATAATGCAGCAGAGAAAAAATAATAGGGAAGAAAAGGCAATGAACAAAAGAAGGCATTCAAATCATGAAAAAATATGCAAAAGCTTACTCAGTGACATTCCTAGTCAGGAAATGCAAACAGAAACCACTATCCAATCCTTAAAAGAGCTGACATAAACAGGGTTCTAGTACCAGTGTTGATGAGGATCTGGACAAGTGGGAATTCTCGCTTCTACTAGGGGTTTACAACGTTACAAACACTTGAGAAAACTGTTTGCTACCACCTGCTAAAGTTGAACATAGCGTGCCCTATGACCCAAGAATTCCACTTCCTGGTATCTTCCCAATAGATACACGTATGCACTGGAACCACAAAATAAAATGTGTAAGAATGTTGATTGCTGCAGCATTCAACGTTATTATTATTGCAACAGCATTCTAAACTAGAAATAAACTCAAATGTTTTGCAATAGAATAATGGATATATGCATGTGGCTGATTTATGTAATGAAATACTACAGAGTGTGAAATGAATAAATTACTATGGCTTCACTCCACAAATTCCATCACTTGCCAAACCAGTCCCTGTTGATTATAGATTTAAATATGAATGACAAAACAATAAAACCTTAAGATGAAAATTAGCAGAAAATGGCCAGTCTCAGTGGCTGACGCGTGTAATCTCAGCACTTTGGGAGGCCGAGGCAGGCAGATCACTTGAGGCCAGAAGTTCAATCCAAGCCTGGGCAACTTGGCAAAACCCCATCTCTACTAAAAGTACAAAAATTTGCCAGATGTGGTGGCACATGACTGTAATCCCAGCTACTCCAGAGGCTAAGGCACAAGAGTTGCTTGAACCCAGGAAGTGGAGGTTGCGGTGAGCCGAGATTGTGCCACTGCACTCCAGCCTGAGCAACACAGTTAGACTCTGTCTGAAAAAAAAAAAAAAAAAAAAAAAGATGTCAGGTGCTCACACCTGTACTTCCCACACTTTGGGAGGCCAAGACAGGCGAATCATGAGGTCAGGAGTTTGAGACCAGCCTAGCCAACATGGTGAAACTCTGTTTCTACTAAAAATACAAAAAAAAATTAGATGGGTGTGGTGGCGGGCGCCTGTAATCCCAGCTACTCAGGAGGCTGAGGCAGGACAATCTCTTGAACCCAGGAGGTGGAGGTTGCAGTGAGCCGAGATTGCACCACTGCACTCTAGCCCAGGGGACAGTTCAAGACTCCACCTCAAAAAAAAAAAACAAAAAAGAAAGAAAGAAAGAAAGAGAGAGAGAGAAAGAAAGAAAGAAAAAAGAAAGAAAGAAAGAAAGAAAGAAAGAAAGAAAGAAAGAAAGAAAGGAAGGAAGGAAAGAAAATTAGCAGAATATCTATCAATTAGAAGTTGGAAAGCATTTTTATAAACAAGAAGCAAAAACATAAAAGGAAAGAAATACATTTGATTATGTTAAAATAAAAACACCTGCTGATAACGTACTCCATAAAGGATGGGGCTATGTAGCAACAATTTTTTTATTAACAAAAATCTAGAATATATATAAAAAAGAACTTCTCAAGTCAACAAAAAGATATAATCAACTCAACAGAAAAATAAGAAAAAAATCTCAAACACATCTTCTAGAAAAACAAAAATAACCAAAAAACATATGAAAAGATGCTGAGCTTCACTAATAATCATGGAAATGGGGAGCCAGAACCATAAAGACTATCTCACACCCACCAGCTCTGGAAGTATTTTTAAAAATCTTACAGTCATAACTTCTGACAGGTAGGAGAAGCAATTGAATTTTGGGTGAGAGTGCAAAACGATGCAGGCACTTTGAAAACAAATAAGCATCCTCTCATTAAATTAAAAGATACGCATACCCTATGCCCTGAAATACACACACATACACACACACACACACACACACGGATATATATATAAACAAATTATATATATTATATATACACACAAATTATATATATTATATATATACATATATATAAAATATTTGCTTATATGCAGCAGGAAACAAGTTTAAGAATATTTGTAGAAGCTATTATAGTAACAAAAACCTGAACATAATTCACTGACAGAGAAATGGGTAAATAATTTCATCCCCATTTAACAGAATGCTATAAAGCAGTAAAAATGAATGAACAATGATTCCTTCCATTCATCACCATGGAAGAATCTCACAAACTTAACATTAAACAAAAAAGCAAACCACAAAATAATGCATATAGTGCAGTGACAATTATATAAACTCAACAATTTTGCAAACCAAACAAAATGCTGTTTAGGAATTGGCACATGTGTACCAAAAAAAAAAAAAAATGAAAAAGAGTAAGGAATTTGTACCCACAAAACTTGACTCTGATGGTCTCAGGAAGGGAGGATGATGCTGAGGGAGGATGATGTCATGGCAGACTTCAAAGTGTTGCTAATGTTCACTCTCATTAATTGGGTAGTGGGTATGTGAGTGTTTGGTTTATTAGTATTATATTATACCTATAGTATATCTTCTATATGGCTTTTTCTAAAAATGCAATATTTCATAAAACATACCCACGGCATATGTGACTTGGCTTCTCCTTTGATCTCTACATTTTCCCTGCAGTCTTTCCTTGGCCAGCCCTCTTCCTATGGGAGAGCTGACACCAATGTGTGTGTCCAGCACTTAGCTCTCTTGGATTTGTCCTGTTTCCAGGTTCCATTTGAAATCCAACAGCTAACTTAAAGCCATGGAGCCCTATCGTCCCCTTTCCAGGTTGCGCTAGTTCTTACCTACTGCTGAAACTGATAACAGAAACACCATGAATGTTAAATGATGCGTTGAACAGCATGAAGAACGCCTTTGAGTATGGGTCTCTCTGGGTGTTGTTCACTCCCGTGGAACTCTTTCATTGCTGATAGCAATGTGAGACCCCTAGGGTGATCTCGGAGTTGAATTTTGATGACATATTTTGAATTCCACATGACCCTCCCTTCCATACCAGCCCCAGATGGTGCACAGCACTAACTGCCTTTGTCACTGAATGTCAGGAATGCTTACACCCAAAGGTAGAAGTCAAGAATGAACTCACTTGTTCATAGGGCACACAGAGAACCTGGATTGCCTGGGGTTTCTCTGAACCTCAGAGGTGCAGTATCTCTTGAGAATAAAAATCACCAAAGATTCAAAGATGGTGCACATGTCCTAGCTAGTAGGCAGAATGAAAGTCTTCACTCTCATCACTGTTGACAGCTGTGGAAGCCCTGAGGAATCTACAAAAAGCATCCCGGAAAAGAAAGGGAATGTATAAGGGAAGTAACAAGGAGGGAAGGGGGAAAGAGAGAGTGCACAGCAGCAGCAGGTGACAGGACAGGAGTAGCGCAGGCCAAAAGTCACGGTGAAAGCCCTTCATTATTTCTGTAAGTGACCACGCACAGGAAGGAGACACAATGGCACAGGGACAGGCCCACAGATGAAATAGAGCGGCTCTGCAAAGTGTCTTGGCTCCAAGGCATCAATGTGCCTCACTCAAAGCTCTCCAACTCTGCGTGCATCCTGGTGTAGGATGGCCACATCCAGGTGGCCAAGCAAGCTGTCCTGATCCCTGGAGTAATCATGGAGACTGTGCTGCAGACCCCCAGCCTCCCACGTCTACGAGGGATCCATCTGGAAGTTGAAGGAGCAGTGTCCTCTGTTAACTGGGTGCGATGCTATGTGCTGAAGACTGTGAAATGGACACACGGACTTGTCAATGGACATGTAAGTATGGCCTGGGTTTGCCTTCCCCTTGCCGGTTCAGAGGACCCGCTCTCTCTCTCTCACGTTTCTTCCATCCCCTCACTCTGCACTCCTCGCAGCGGTCTCTGAAGCCAAGTCAGGGTCTGAGGACAGTGAAAGGACAAAAGGGACCACAGAGCAGGTGTCAGGGAGATTTTCCAACAAGTTTTAAGAGAGCTCTGGAAGCAACTGGGCATGTAAGGGAAATGGATCATAGGGAAGAGCTTTGTGTCTCCTTCTTGTTTCCTGAAGAACACAAGCTGAGAAAGTCTCTCTCTGAGAACAGCTTGGATCACTGCTTGGAGATGAGCCCATATGGATATGACATCATCAGGTTATAGACAACCAATTTTATAAAAACATAGTATGCACCTCATGTTATTCAAATGGCTTTAACAGTTGCAAGATTAAACACACCTATAAGGAGATTAGTAAGGGAAGCAGGTAACAAGGTCTGGACAAATGGGGCATAAAATCCCTCTTGTCACTTTTTGAGTCTGATCTGCCCTCAGAGACTTGCCCGGGTCTCCCCTTAACCTTCCCCTATCTTGTCTGCAGCCTTGGAGATTCTAAGTCATTGTATACTGGTACTCATTAACAGCTAAACAATTGGCTAGAATCATCCTCCTCCTCACAATTAACATGTTCATGCCTTTAAAAGCTGACCAATGCCCCTGGCCTGTTGACATGATTATTGTAATTATCATTTCCATTTAACACATCGGACAATCCAAGTTCAGAAGGTTCAGGAAAATTCCCCACATCTGCCATCAGTTGAAAGAAGCTGAGATTGAAACCCTGGACTGTCTGACTTCAAAGCCCTTGGTCCCAACCACAGGCCACAGGGACCAGCCTTCCTTCCCTGACTTGACTGCAGGCTCCCCTGGGGCATAACAGGATGTTGGCATTTAGCAAGGGGTTGGTCAAACAGCTGACACTAGCTAAATGCTGATTAACAGAGGTACCATGGGAAGTTTGGGAATTTTAACCCATATAGAACAGTGTTTGTTTCTTCCTTACATTTACTGCATCCCAAATTGATGGTGGAGTTCTGCAAGAAGATGGATACGCTTCATTAAATGCATACATTAACCGCTGCAACTATACACTCTTTATCACTCAACTTGAAAATTGCAATAATTCTTTTTTATTTAATTGCAATAATTTCTTTTTTATTTAAGCACTTTCTTGATGGTGCTGTTGCTCTTGAAAGGCTTGCAAATGCATCTGGTTTGTAATCATTTATATATATTCCCACTCTAAATGGACAAATGTGGTGGCTTTTTTTGTTTTTTAGAAGAAACGAATGACTAACAAGCCAACCTTTCTAAGAATTTAGATGGTGTGAGAAGGTTTTTTCTTCCTATAAACGGTTTATTTTTCTGTAGTCCTGTAAGATACAGTATTTTCTGTAGTCCTGTATGATATAGTATTTTAGTTGATTGAAGCACAGTGGTTGAATACAAAGCTGGCCCTTTACAACCTGCCAAAGGACAAGAGTCAAACCCCACCCGAACACACATGGATGCAGGGAGGAGAACCCAGTGTGACTGTCCGGTTGAGTTCTGTGCCCAAACTGCAACATGATATTATCAAAGAGCCATGAAAACTTCTAATTAGAATGTGCAAGAGGACAAACTAGACTCAAAAGAAAACGAAAAATCAAATAGGCCAGTAACTATTAAATAAACAGGACAATGTTTTCGATGAATTGTCTAACAAAAATCTCTAGTCTCAAAAGTTTTGCTGAAGTCTTTCCCATTTTCAGCTGGGAGGATACATTACCTTTTCATAGGCAAAAGATATGAACAGCTCCAAATGTTAAAGTAGCCAACCCTGGCCACCATGCTCAGTGAGCCACAGTGACATATGGAGCAAGGGAAAGTCATGGGGGAGGCAGGTGGCGGTGAGGCCCTTGGAGAGGTCAGGCCACATCCCCTATGACTGGAGGGAAGGAGGAAGGAGGGGCAGGGGACACACCGATAGCCATCCTGGAACAGGATGGGAGGAAGCAGAGACTGGGGAAAGCAGGTGTTGAGAGAGCACCCCATTTGTAGAGGATCTTGAGTGCAGCTCTATCTGTTGTATTAAATGGGCTATCAGAACCCAAGGCTGAGGACAAAGGGCATCCAATACCTCAATACTTCACCTTTTAAAAGAGCTGCAAACAGCTAGGGACAGATGTCCCTCATCGCTTAAGACGGGGGCTCGATAGTTCTGCTGCCTCCACCAGGGGAGGGGCAGGACTCCCCTGCCCAGGCCCACAGAGGCAGCAGCACAGGGAAGGGGAGGAGAGGAGAGTCAAGGTTTCAGAGCTTTGGCCGGGCGCAGTGGCTCATGCCTGTAATCCCAGAACTTTGGGAGGTAGAGGCAGGTGGATCAGTTAAGGTCAGAGTTCGAGATCAGCCTGGACAACATGGTGAAACCCCATCTCCACTAAAAACACAAAAATTAGTGGGGCATGGTGGTGCGTGCCTGTAATCCCAGCTACTCAGGAGGCTGAGCTAGGAGGACTGCTTGAACCCAGGAGGTGGAGGTTGCAGTGAGCCCAGATGGTGCCACTGCACTCCAGCCTGGGCAACAGAGACTGTGTCTCAAAAAGAAAAAAGATTTCAGAGCTTCGTGCGCTCTGTGCCTAGGGGGAGAGTGGGTGGCCCCTGGGCACAGGGATCCCAGGGGCAAGGGGCTGCCGGGAGCCAAGTGAGAGGGTGTTGGACAAGGTCGGCTGAAGCGACTCCTTCAGGACTGGAAAGGAAGCACGGGAGAGTCCCCTGCTGTGGCCCCCTCCAGGTAATTCGCAGGCACCTGCCCGAGGACAGCACTGGAAGTCTGCGGTTTGGAAAGCACCAAAGAAGCAGGACAGCAAGAACCCGCTCAGCAACCAGGTGACTGAGGAACACATGACCCTCCCCCTATGCGTCCCTCCCACCCAACACACAGTGGAGACGGGGACTCAGGAAGGGAGGAGGAAGAGTGAAAACATTGACCCGGTCCCTCGTGGCCAATGGCTGCAGCCTCACACGGCCACGGGAGAAGACGGACAGAGCTCAGGTTGGACAGCTGCTAAATAAAAGTGACCGGAAATCTACTGAATTCTGCCAAACTACCAGCAAGAGGCAGGAATAGGGCTGCAGCACGGCTGAAGGCAATGATAAGAAAACATTAAAATCCTTTGATGTCTACCCCAGAGGGCTGATATGCCAGATATATGTGTTTGGACCACTGGTGAAGGCGAATGGAAAAGAAGGAGGATGGGCAAGTAGAGGGGAGTCTGCGTGTGCCTGGGGGCCCCCAGGGGGCTGGGAGTCCATGGAACGATGAGATTCTCACCCCCCAAAACCCAAAGCCCAGGCTGGACACAAAGAAAGCAAAACATGTGTAGAATTTATTTGTAAACTATAGGCCATCATAGAAACAATTAAATTGTGTCTTCCTTTTTTTAACATGGTAACTTAAAGTCAGTTACAGAGCAAGGTTCTATTTTAGACTTCCCATAGACAACACAAAAGCTAGCATGTGCACCATTCCATTCAAACTCTCACTAATTCGAGATGCGTAAGGGTCTCTCTGCATGTGCCTGCCTACAACCTTTGTTTGTCTGAGGGTTGGAGACAGGCTGGTGCAGCAGGCGAAGTGTGACTTCTGGAGCCAGACTGCTGCACTTCAAATCAAGCCCACCACTGACTCCCTGTGTGGTCGCAGGCAGGTTGTGTATCAACACCCCACCGCCTGCATGCTCTGATCGTGAAGCGCTGGTTGGCATTGTCTCAGCCTCATTGTGTGGCGTGGTACAAACACAGCTTCAAGGCCCCACTCCGAACTGGATCGCCACCTAGAATGCGCTGGAGAGAAATCCTGGAGCTGCCACTGGTCCCCTAGTCAGGCCATGCAATGAGAGCCAGTTTGTAGAAAGGAGTGAGGTACAGGACAGGGGCTCTTCAGACGCCCCTTCCCATTGAGGGCAGAGACTTTTGGCCTTTCCCGCAAGTCCATCTCCCCAGTGTCTGCATAAGGAAGTAAGGTGTGCCGTCTGCTTCATCTTAACAAGGCTTCACAGTGTCTCCCGCACACAGCGCTGATGAAGCTCGCTGGGGTCCAGAACCACCTGGAATGACGTGACTTGGGGATGAGCACATTTCCTGAGATCTGCAGATCACGATGCCTCCAATTGAGCTGGACAATTCTGGCGTCCATTTGTCTGCAAAACCCTGCAACTAAAAGGAAAGACAGAGACTGTTTTGCTCAATTTAGAGTCTACTTGAAATTAATGGAGAACAACTATTCCAAATTCGAACCTTTCAAGGGACAATTTCCATTAAGTCCAAGCTCAGCTTCATTGCCGATCCACTGTTGCAAGGAGGAACAGCTGTTAGGGGCATTATAACTGCCATCGAACCGCGGAGGCCATAAGCTCTAAAAAGGAAACTCTTTTTTTCTGATGGTCACCAGGAGAAAAGGAGAGTGAGTGACACATTTCATGAAATCTGATCACACTGTGGGCACCCACCAAATCCTCAGAGCTGTCCTGAGAGTCATCGCACGGAGACGCCAGCTGCCAAAAACACTCCCCTCGCCCTCGGTGGGTGAGCAAGGCAGGCATGATGAATACGGAGGGCTGAGGGAGGGGAAACTGTAGCAGGAAGCAGAACACAGGTCCCAGCATGTCCAGTGTGCGGCAGAACGAAGTCGGCGCTCTGAGGACAGGCTGGAGATGATCTCCCTCAGTTCATCAACCATTCAGGACTGAGCCCTTACAGGTGTGTCACTGAGGACATGGAGCGGGTGGCCTGCTGGGGTGCAGCCAGGACCAGCTGTGTGTCCCAGGGCCTGCAACACCACCTCCGTGTCTGGACATAGCCTTCTCCAGGTGACAATAACAAACACAGACATCTCCATCCACTCACACCTCTTGGTGCCTCGCCAAGGTAGCAGTGTTCTGGAAACCTCTTTTCCTCTAGGTCAGCTAGTAAGACAGCTACTGAGGCCTGACACACACCTGTGTTCCTGGCTCCTGTTCAGACCCAAGCAGCGACAAACAGCCTCAGGCACTGCAAGAACCTGGACATGGGGAAGCCTGGGCTGGTGTGGGGACTTCCTTAGAGGCAACCCAGGTCCGGGTCTCAAACCCGTCTGCTTTTTCTTGCATAAAACTCAGATTAAGCTTCACTTAAAAAGAAAAAAACAGAAAGCGTTTTTTTTGAAGGAAGTAAAAAACGTATTTGAGCACAGCAGGAGAGAAAAGCTGGCTGGGCCTGAATTGCAGCCTCTCACTGACCACTCGCAAGCTTCACTCTCCTAATTGCTCAGTTGGCTCTGGTGTGAAAAGGATAGAATGGCAGGCAATGATCTCAATGTCCTTCCCAGCTTTTAAAAATCCCCTGGGACCACGCTATTGTTGAAAGTAAAAATATGGTGCCTATGTTGATTAGAAGTATGATTTAGGCCGGGCGTGGTGGCTCACGCCTGTAATCCCAGCACTTTGGGAGGCTGAGGTGGGTGGATCACAAGGTCAGGAGTTTGAGACCAGCCTGGCCAACATGGTGAAACCCCATCTCTACTAAAAATACAAAAATTATCCGGGCGTGGTGGTGGGCTTCTATATCCCAGCTACTCAGGAGGCTGAAGCAGGAGAATCATTTGAACCTGGGAGGCGGAGGTTGCAGTGAGCCGAGATTGAGCCATTACTGCACTCCAGCCTGACCTGGGTGACAGGGTGAGACTCCATCTCAAAAAAAAGAAGTGTGATTTAAAATGTTTCTTCTCAGGAAGAGCAGTGGGCTTCCCAGTCACTTCAGGAGAGGAGCTTTCAGCCTGAGAGCCACCTTCTCATCCGCCAAGCTTGGGCCTCTCCATCCAGTGAGCGAGATCCCCAGCTGCCAGCCCCAGAACGTTTCTGCTGTTCATTCACTGGCATCTGGGCTCTGGGGACCAGCAACACTTTCCTATTACATCCTCTAACAAATCCAGAGCCTCATTTCCATAAAGAGTTATAGGACGAGAACCTTCCTAAATTACTCTCCAAAAGAAATCAGTATGGAAATAAATGCCTTCTCGACTTTGGCTTTATCAACTCTGATTTTGAAGCAGGTGGCAATCAGTCTGTATTTATTTTGGGAGAACAGCTTGGACTTGATGTTATTTCCTAAGCACTTTGTACCCTCCGAGGAGACGGTTCAACATCCATGGGGTGCTGATGTGAATTACCTAGAAGAGCCGCCTCTCCTAATTAGTTTGATTGAAAACTCAGCAAAACTTGATGGGCCACTCACTTGGGAGATCCCTACGCAAAGTGTTTGCAAGCATGCAAGGTGCAACGTTCCAGTGACAACGTCCAGGGAAAAACCACCACCCATCCCAACTCGGATCCTGGCAGTCGATCCTGGCAGCACCTGCCTCCCAGCCACTGTGCACAAGGAGGAGGTCAAAGCCGTCCCCAGCATCCTGAACCCAGCCTCCTCTCAGGTGTTTGGGGCCTGTCCAACCTGTTCCTGCAGAGATGGGCACCTGCTGTTGGCTTTTCCACGTTTAAATGACTCAGCAAGATGTCCCCAGTTCCCCCTTAGATCTTCATGGCCTTTTCCTCTGTCAAACCTACTCTAACTATAATTAAATTATGATCCACATAATTATCGGATGAATGTTTGTCTTCCCCTACCAGGTGAAGTTTGGTTCTGACAGGAACCATGCTTGTCTTGCTCATCTCATCATCCGTGTGTGAGCACAGCGTCTGACGTGTAGGAGACACTCAGTGAACAGTTGGTGGATGAATGAATCATGGATCACTCCATCAATCCGTTTGTACAGTGATATCTCTTTGATTGGGTTATTCAAGTTTGAAGAACACTCATTAAAATGACCAGGGGACAGTAGAGTCTTTCTCTCTCTTTGACATATTCATCCAGGTCAGAATAAGATTACAATGCACCCCTCTTACAACCCCAACGTGTTTGGGATCCCACAGCCCAGCAAACCCTCTCAGGCTCCACGACAGTGATTTCCCAGACTCATCCTAGAGGAAGAACCTGCAGCCCGGGGCAGACTGTGCTCCTCACCGTCCTCGGGGACGGGCCGTGTGTGTTTTGCGTTGCACTGGCCCCTGTGCTGCCTCTCCCCTCATAGGATGCACACTTTGTCCAATTTCCCCTGAAGCCTTTGCTGCCTGTGTTCACAGAGCAATGGAGAAGTCTCAGGTTTTGTGTGGGAATTACAAGATCTGCAGCTTAGCAACTAAGATGCAGGAAGTCCTTCTGTTACCAACATAGAAATGCTAACGGGAGCCGGGCATGGTGGCTCATGCCTGTAATCCCAGCACTTTGGGAGGCAGAGGCGGGCAGCTCACTTGAGGTCAGGAGTTCAAAACCAGCTTGGCCATCATAGTGAAACCCCATCTTTACTAAAAATGCAAAAAATTAGCTGGGCATGATGGTACGTGCCTGTAATCCCAGCTACTCAGGAGGCGAGGCAGGAGAATCGCTTGAACCCAGGAGGTGGAGGTTACAGTAAGATGAGATCATGCCACTGCACTCCAGCCTGGGTGATAGAGTGAGACTCTGTATCAAAAAAAGAAAAAAAGAAAAAAGAAATGCTAATGGGAATAGCTTTTACCTTGTCTGAACAGAAAGCCATGCTTCCCAGAGGTCATCTTTGGGTAAGGACTGGGAGTGGCTCTCCTGCCCAGGAGCATTTGCAGGCAGGCAGTTCACCCCCACCTGATCCCAAGTTCTGACTCACAGGGAGCGCCTCCCAAGCGGGGGCCACGGTGGATGCCTGGGAACATGCGTTGCTGTCACTGCACTGTTTTCCTGTGCGTGGCAGAGCTGGAAGGGCTTAGCACGGGGACCTGGTAGCCTCTGTGTGGAGTGCAGAAAGCCTCTCACCCAAGTGCTTGTGAGGAGCAGCCAGCCTCCACTTCCCTGGCCCTGCACATGTGGCTCTCAGGCCATTTCTGCTTTCCTTTCGGCCGTTACTCCATCTCATTTCTACCCACTCTGTTTGCGCCCCACCCTGTCCACCTAAAGGGAGCCCCTGCAGCCCTGTGGATGGCCAGCCTCCTAGAGGCCAACACTCCTCCAGATGTCACGAATCATGCCCTCAGGCAGAGGCCCCCGAATGCCACTCTCACCCCAGCTGCTCAAGACGTGAGATTTTATCCTGTTCATAAAAGGAAAATTATGTTCTCAATAAGAACAACACTTAATATTCACAAGTAAGAAATCACAGCCCGGGCTGCACCACAGTATTGAGAACTTAATAACAGGAGGTTAATAACCATAAAATACTGCGAACCATTTTCCTGCAGGACTGGAGAACCGTTCCAGCTGTTGACGAGTAAGTGCCTGTTTCTGGAAGTTACCTGGAAGGAGCAGAGACACTGTGACCACCCGGAGCCCCTGCATGGGTACCCACCTCTAGTGGAGCTGGTGGGGGGGGGTCACAGATTTGGGGGTTTTCAAATAGTGTTTAGGCTACAACACAAATAAAACACAAATACAAAACAGGATAAGCTAGAAGAATGGGAATCATTTATCATTGAAGGCAGCATTAAAAACAAGGCTTGTTAACTGACCTTATTTCTGTGTTGCTAAGTGCCTTCAACAAGCCCACAGAAAGCACCCTGTAGACAGCCTGGGCCCTTGGAAAACTCCCCCAGTGCTTCCTCTCAGACACCTGCCTCCAGGCGCCCAAGCCCATTGCCAACCCCTGGCCTCCAGGTGGCTGGGGTGGTTAGAGGCTTCTTTTCTATCACAAATCTCGAATATGCCAGCACCAAGTCTAAATGACCCAGCCCACATATGGAGAAAATGCTGTCATTAATAGGAAACACAGTCACAAAGAACTGATTCTTAACAAGCCTGCTAGAGTTTTTATTTCTAAGCCAGCCAGTGCTTTTGATGTGGTCAGCTGGGAACTGTGGTCCCACCTCCTCTGGCTGCAGACGTTGGCCCCACCAGGATGGCGCGGAGCTCCAGCAAGGAAAAGGGCTGGATGCAAAGGAGAGTGACACCGTGTCAACAAGACTTGGATGTGAGTTACGGACACTGAGCTGGAGGCACTATAAATTCCTCTGAAGGTCATCCAGGACTTTTGTAGAATGAGATGCCTCGTTCAAAATTCAAAACCCTCTTAGCTATGAGGGTTCGGGGATGTTTGATGAAAATCGTTTTGCTTTGTACTTGGTCGGGAAGAAGCAGTTCTTTGTGCATGCACACACACACACACACACACACACACACAAATGGAAGCTCAAGTCAAAGCTGTTTCCCAAGCAGATTCCTGAAATACTCTGGGCAAAAATTTATAACAATTTTAATGGGAAAGTTACCAGCAGCTTCCCACTTGACACCTCTTCACTATATTGGAAGTCACCATTCCTCTGAGCCGAGGTGGATTGATGGGCACAGCCACGCAGAATGAGCAGTTCTGCACATCCATCAGCCACAGGGAGAGCCACACCATGGCTTAGGGGACATTACTCATGGTGCCAAACAAATGCTCACAATAAATAGCTCATTTTACTCAGGTTTTCGGAAAGCTCCTCCGCCCCAGGCATTGCAGGGCACATGTTACTAAATACCCACAGCAAGCCCAAGGAAAACACCCTGTAGACAACCTGGGCTCTCGGGCAACCCCTACAATGCTCCCTTTAAGAGATCTGCCTCCAAGGGGCCCAAGCCTCACTGTCACAGGGCTGGCCTCCCACTTAGCCCTGGGCAGCTGGCTGGCCTCTGAGTGCAGAGGCCCACAGTGAAGGATCACCCAGGAACACAGCCCATGTTGGCAAGTGCCGACAGCAGCTTGGAAGCGGCATCTCACTCAAAATGCGACAGGCGAGCAATTATTACTTAATGAATTCAAGACATGCTATTTGGAGGAGCTGGAGTTTCCACTGTGGAAATGATGAAGGCTGAGGGATGGTAAGAGTGGGCACACAGGCCCTCTGCATGTCTGTGTCCACAGCTCCACACAAGGCATAGACATCTGCTGCAGTCAGGACCACAGAGCATCCGAGCAAGCCAGGCCCTTGAGCAGTTGGGACCTCATGGTCCAGGGAGGTAGAGGGCTAGAGCCTGGTGGGTATAAGGTGGCCACAGCAGGGTGAGGAGGAGAGTGAGCCTGGACTCAGGAGCACACAGCCCAGCAGCAGGTCCACATCTGGTGCTTAGGCTCCTGAGGTCCTGGGGCACAAGATCCAGAGTGCACCGAGCTCAGGGGTGGGAATGGAAACCAAGAGAGGAAAATGGGACCCCAAGAACCACACTGGAGCCCCTATTCCAGAGCCAGCCAGCTGACACAACAGGATCCCCAAATGCAGAGGCAGGGAGGAGCCATGCAGAGTGCAGTGCCCCAGAGTGTGACCAGCTGCAGAGCTGTGGGGGAGGGAAACAGGGGAAAAGTGGAGGGTGTCCAGGGAGGAAGCAGGGACTGGAGACTCAAGACTGGGTCTGTTTATTTCTCATCCCCTTGGTCTTTTGATCTCAGAGCAACAAACTCCCATTTTCTGATTTCTTTTCCAACAAAATTCCTTTTCATAAAAATGTCGAGCTTAATGGGTCTTATAGAAGCTGGAGCCCTGAGATTTAATCCAGTGTGTTGCCTTCCTCACTCTCTCCCAGTGAGGCGCACACACACACCACATACACACAATACACATTCACACAACATACAACACACATAAATACTACACACAGCACACACAATGCATACTTACAATGCATGCATAAACACATACAACATACTCATACACTATGCAACAGAGACACACAACACACATGCACACAACACATATGCACATAGGATGCATGCAAAACACACAACACATAACACACACATAAACACATACAACACACACACACAACAGACAACACACAAACATGCACACACAACATATATACAACACACACTTAAAACACATAAACATATAAACATATGCATGCAATTCACACAAACTACACGTGTACACACAGACCTGTTCAAGGATCAGCTCAAATCTAAAAATGCAACACATAAAGTGACATCAAATCTGCCCCTCACCGAGAAGGTGGAGCGTAAGCCTTGATAGGGTGTGATGAGAATGAAACTTTACCTCTGTGGCCTTCCTCCCCAAAACTTATAACCCCAGTCTAATTATGAGAAAAATATCAGACAAATCCCAACTGATAGGAATCTTGGAAAATATCTGGCGGGGGCTCCTCAAATGATCGAGGTCATAAAAAGCATGGAGAGTCTGAAAAACTGTCACAGTCAGAGACTGAGGAGACAGTACGACCAAGTAAAATGCAGGATCCTGGGTAGGATCCTGGGTCAGAAAAGGGACATTAGGTAAACACCAGGGAGACAGGAATAAAATGGGGTTTAATTAATAATAATACATCCAGGATTTAATTAATAATAATACATCCCTGTTGGTGCATTAATTTTGACAAAGGCATAGGACTGTACGATTTTTATAAGAGGGGAAGCTGGTTGTGAAGTATGCTGAAGCTCTACATTTTTACCACCCTTCTGTAAATCTAAAACTATCCTAAAATTTGAAAGTTTGTTACAAATGAAAAATTTTAAAACAATTACATCAAGCTCGCCATGGCACTTTTGGAAGGCATGCATTCAATCCAGCACTCAGATCATAACCTTCAGCCTGTTCAGATCCTCCTGTCAGTCTGGCTGGAATGAGTAGACTCCATAGGACATCATCACCCCTTTGCTCATATGCCTCTTAGAACTCACAAGTAACCTCTGCTATGGTTTAAATGTTTGTCACCTTCAAAACTCATGCTGAAATTTAATTGCCAGTAACAATATTAAGAGGTGATACCTTTGAGAAGTGATGAGGCCAGGAAAGCTCCACCCTCATCTAGGGTTGATACTGTTATAAAAGGGTGAGTTCAACCCCCTCTCGTTCTCTCTCACCTTCTGACCTTCTGCCATGGGGTGACAGCAAGAAGACCCCTGCCAGACACCAACACCTTAATATGAGACTTTCTAACTTCCAGAACTGTGTGAGCCAATAAATTTCTGTTCATTGTAAATGACCAGTCTCGGGTATTCTGTTAGAGCAGCACAAAACAGACTAAGACAATGTCTAAGGGTATTTATTATTAGGTTGAAGTAGTGGACTAGGATATAAATTGTGGTGTATTATAAATAGTAACATTTTAAAATGAAACTGTTACATCAGACTTAAATGCATCAAATGGATCTAAATAGCAAGGCATTTCATATCCACCATCACCCATTTTAAAAATTCAACAACAGGTTCTACTTTTACGGCCAGAAATTGTACATATTTCTTCCTCTTAAACGTCTATTTCAATTCCTCTTCTTCTATAGAATTTTATCCCAACAAAATGTTTATGCTTGAAACCGTCAGCCTATCATACTTCCCTGCACGTGAATATTGACAGTGTGTGTGTGTGCATGCGTGTGTGTGTGTGTGTGTGTGTAAATTTCCAGTGACCATAAGACATTAAATGTTGAGAAAATGTTCTTCTGGATTGAAGTTTTCTACATTACTACTAGTACAAAATTAAAGCAGTATAAATATGTTATCTACATTGTGATAGATACATATTAAGCTTAAAACTAAAATTTTATTAGAAGTGTATCATTTAAGGAAATGGATGGGGCTGATTTTTCCAGATGGTTTATTTATCTTTGAATGACACTATTACTTAAAGCTAGATTGGGACTTAGGCCAAGGATTGATTCTATTTCTGCTTTATTGTTGTGAGGTTGTTTGTTTGTTTGTTTGTTTTGGCTTGTGTTTTGTGGGTTTTTTATTTTGTTTCTGTTTTTGAGATGGAGTCTCACTCTGTCACCCAGGGTGTGATGCAGTGGTGTGATCTCAGCTCATTGAAACCTCCCAGGTTCAAACAATTCTCATGCCTCAGCCTCTGGAGCAGCTGGGACTACCAGCATGTGCCACCACGCCCGGTTGATTTTTTGTATTTTTAGTAGAGATGGAGTTTCATCATGTTGGCTAGGCTAGTCTTGAACTCCTGGCCTCAAGTGATCCGCGCCCCCTTGGCCTCCCAAAGTGCTGGGATTACAGGCGTGAGCCATCACACCTAGTCAACTTATTGCTGCTTTTTAAATAAATGTATAAACTGAGAAAACTTGTTCACCAAAAATGTGTAAGTCAGAATGGAGTTTTGTTCTATCACTAAATATTTTGAATTTCTTCCAAGGTTCGTGCTTAAAACCACATATCCAGCTATCATTCAATGATAGTGAATTGTACTTATTTATTAGCTCAGCTGCCAGACTAGGACTAGGTCTTTGTCTTGAACCATTGGATTTTCACAAAGGACTCCAGCCCAGTCCTTGGAAGCATTTGTTTTCAAAAAGTAGTCAGTGTTATCTCATATTGCCCCTGACCAGGTGCTGGTCTTCATAACCCGGGTATGCACTGGGGTAAAATCCAGGGTGGTGGGGGTCCTGCCCAGGTCTGCCTGTACTATACAAGGTAGGAGATGAGCAAACACAGAGGAGTAACTGCAGCTCCCAGGCTGGTCAGGTTAAGGAGAAATTGAGCATGTGGAAGGCATAGACATTGATTTCTTTAAAGTCATCTATGTGTACGATGCTCACCTGCAAAGTCAGCATGACCCCGGGAATGCATGACCCTCAGATGCAAACGAACGTCAGCAGCCCATAGACTCCAGGAGCACACAGGCCCCAGAAACACATGGACCCGAAAACAGGGACCCCAAGAACACACAGGCCCCCAGAACAAGGATCCCTGGAGCCCAGTGATGCTGAGAACAGGAACCCCAGGGCACAGAGATCCCAGCAGCACACAGACCCCAGAAACTCACAGACCTTGAGAACAGGAACCTCAGGAGCACGGGGGCCCCAGCAGCACACAGACCCTGAGAACAGGGACCCCAGGAGAACACAGACCTCAGAAACTCACAGATCCTGAGAAAAGGACCTCACGAACACATGGACCTCAGAAACTCACAGACTCTGAGAACAGGGACCCCAGGAGCACAGGAACCCCGAGAAGGGGGACCCTAGGAGGACATGCATCCTGAGAATGGGAGCCCCAGGAGCACACACACCCTGAGAACGGGGACCCTAGGAGCATACACGCCCTGAGAACAGGCGCCCAGGGAGGACACACACTCCAAGAATGAGGCTCCAGGAGCACATGCACCCCAAGAACAGGGATCTCAGGAGGACACCAATCCCAAGAATGGGGACCCCGGGAACACACAAACCCCAAGAACAGGGACCCCAGGAACACATGCACTATAAGAATGTGGACCTCAGGAGGACATGTATCCTGAGAATGGTGACCCCAGGAAGATGCACACCCTGAGAATGGGGTCTCAGGAGGACATGCACCCCAAGAATAAGGACCAGAGGAGGACACGCACTCTGAGAATGGGGACCCCAGGAAGATGCACACCCTGAGAATGGGGACCTAAGGAGGACATGGACCCCCAAGAACGGGGATCCCGGGAGGACATGCAGTCTGAGAATGGGGGCCTCAGGAGCACACGCATCCCGAGAATGGAGTCCCCAGGAGCACATGCACCCTGAGAACAGGGACCCAGGAGGACACACACCCTGAGAATGGAGACAGCAGGAGCACATGCACCCCAAGAACAGGGACCCCAGGGTGACTATCACTGTTCCAGGGAGCCGGGCTCTCAGAACAAAGAGCCACTCTTTTTCCGGAAGCCACCACCCCTGTGCCCTGTGTGAGTGTCCGCCTGTGACACTTGTGGGGTGAGTCCTGAGAACGCGTGTCAGGCCATGGAGAAGGAAATGACCTGGAGAAGAATATATTCTGACAGGGCATCCGCTCTCAGCAGCCGCTGTCCTCTGAGCATGGGCTCCTCCTGGAAAAGCCCCAGCTGCAGGAGCCGGCGGCCGGGAGGTAGGGGTGGACCCTGCACCTGAGCATGGAGGAGGCTGACGGCTGAACCACCACAGGGCAGGTCAGTGTCCAGCAGCCTGGTCTGTCAAGTTTCTGTGCCTGCACCCCTCACAGGTTGCTCAGCTAGTCCAAGACGGCCCCATGCCAGTGCGAACACCACCTGCTCTTGCCCACCCCACATGAATGGACTCCAGGGAGGGACCCCACTCAGAGCCACCAAGAGGATGCCACCCACAGAATAAATCACACCCCCTCCAGGAGGCTGCAGCCCGGCAAGCCTGAGAGCCAGCCCTGTTCCCTGCCACGGTGTCCAAAGACCAACGAATTGCTCAAGTATCCCCCTGCTGCCAGGCATAAACCAACCGAAATCCCTCCTGCCTCATTTCCTCACATCTTGAGGAGGCAGCGCTGGGGAGATAAATGTCCAAACCCACTTACTGAGCCTATAAAGAGCTCACTGTGAAGCAAGAGGGTCGTCACTCGCAAGCTTCCCCTGGTGCCTGGCATTCGCAGAGAGCAGCACCCACCTCTGGGCCAAAGAGACAGTGAAGTCCTCAGGTAATGAGGCAAGATCCCCAGACGAAGAACTTGCAAAGAGGAGGCAGGACACTCGGGGGGCAGAGGCTCAGGCCTTCCTAACTGAATGCACGCCTGAACTCTCGGGCACGTTTAGAGCTGCAAAGGCCAAGAAGGAAATAATATAGCATCCCCCAAATTCCAGAGCATTATTGGGAATGTCCCAGGCAAGGTAGTAGGGGGTGGCGGTTATGGACAGGTGGGGGTCCAAGCCCAGAGGAGTGGAGAGACCACAGTGGAGAGGTCAGGGAAAACACAGAGGGGGGTTTGCTGCCCACAGAGATCAACAGAGGAAAGTGGGGCTGGCTCAGAGGATCCCAGGAAGACCCCTAGAAGGACAGAGCAGCCAGGTCATCACCAACTCAGCTCTGGAGCAAGTGGCCCTGGACTGCAATCCCAGCTGGGTCCTGGCAGGTGTGAGACTCGGTAAAGGCAAATGACCCACCTCTCTGAGCCTCAATGTCATCCGCTATAAAAGAAGATAATGGGCCTGATGCAGTGGCTCATGCCTGCAATCCCAATACTTTGGAAGGCTGAGGCAGGTGGTTCATTTGAGGTCAGGAGTTCAAGATCAGCCTGGAGCCTGGCCAACACAGTGAAACCCCATCTCTACCAAAAACATACAAAAAAATTAGCCAGGCATGGTAGCAGGTGTCTGTATTCCCAGCTACTTAAGTGGCGGAGGCAGGAGAATTGCTTGAACCCAGTAGGCAGAGGCTGCAGTGAGCTGAGATCACGCCATTACACTCCAGCCTGGGCAACAAGAGCGAAATTCCACCTTAAAAAAAAAAATTTTTTTTAATTTAAAAAAGATAATGGCAAGTCCTTGTGCATAGGACCCGGTAAGTATTAACTCACGTCAGACAGGGTCTGCACAGCCCCACGCAGCAGGGGGCATGGGAGCCCAGGACGGGTGATTCCGGCTGACGCCCACCCAACCCCTGGTGTGCTGAATGCTTTCCTAGGCTGCCTCCAGAGCAGCGGCGTCGTGCTCATGGCCATCGAGAGCTGCGGGGTCAGTCTGAGGACCTGGTTAAGAAGGGCTCTGCAGAACTCAAATGCAGTTTGACAAATATTCCTTGACACCTGCTCTGGGCCAGGGCTATACCAATGACTCAGGTGCCATCCCAGCCCTTGGGGGCAAATGCTAATGCCTTCTGCAGGCTGTGGGGCCAGGAGGTGGCCACACACCTAGTAGACACAGTGCCCAGGCTCCCAAGAGCTGCGTGGCCTGCTCCTGCCCCTCCAGGACACGCCCAAAGGGCATCTGCTGGCAGAGCCGAGGCCTCCCTCCTGAAAGCCCAGATGCTCAGAGTTGGCCTGGCCCCAAGGGCTCCAAGGAGCTATTTTCCACTTTCTCTCAGCACCGGCTCACTTACAGCAACAGCCAAATAATTACCAAGTAATTATAGTTTACAGTCCGTAGTTTTGCTTCTGAAATAAAATGTAACCATGGTACTAATTTCAGATGACAAAGGAGCAGAGATACACTCTGGATTTCAGGAAGGTGCTCCATGAGAGCCAAAGGCTCTCCCCATGCCTGTCCAGCCAGAGGACTGCCCCGCCGTCAGACCCTGGGGCACACTCAGGACTGGCCTGACTCATTCGGCCCAAGACGACCCTCGAGGCTTCAGTACTAACCAACAAACAAACTCCACTGATGACAGCACAGCAAACCTCCGGGAATCCGTGCATGTCAATTCCAGTGGATTCTGGAACGTCTTCGTAGGCTAATAAGTAACAACAGCCCAATTTTTATGACATCCCATAAGCTTATTTTTGCAATTTGAAACAACTGAACACTGAATTGCATTTTCCATTTAGCCCAGCTACAAATCCCACAATTGCTACTTTAAAAGCTACTGAGGCTTTGTGATGTTGCCTTAAAGAACCAAAGGACAATTATTGGCAAAAAAAACAAACACCAAAAAGTAATTTTATGCATGGCAGTCCCTTGCTGCAGAGGCCTCTTAAAAAGAGGCGGGTGAGCAAGGGGCGTGTTGCTGGCTCATTTCCTTTGTCTGGTTCCAGGTCTCCTGACACTCCACAGCCCTCTGTCTGTGCCATAAATGTGGCTCCGGACCACTAAGGACTCAGGCTGCTTTGTGAGGCCCCCTTTGAGCAAAGCATCGTAATTAAAATTCACAGCAGATGCTATTGAAAACATGTAATCTACGCACAGAGGAAAAACAGTGAAACAGAGAAATATACCAAGCCTGGAAAATTACTAAAGAAAATTTCAAATAACAAAACAAACACAAAAAAAGAACATTCCATTAACAGCATAAAATAATTCCTCTTCCGGGACATGCTTGGTCCTTTTCCTTCCACCGGCTCTGCTCAGGCTGGCAGCATGTGCAGCCAGGTGGAAGTAGCCATGGACTCTGCCTTCTTCCTTCCAGGACTGTTTGCCCTGAGAGCTCTTCTCCTTGCCAACGATGAACCTAAATTCTAGAATAAAACATGACCCACCACACCTGTGCTCTCTCCAGCCTTGAGACCCTGCCTGGAATGAGGCACGGTGCGCAGCTGTGCTCTGGCCTGTCAAATGTGGACTACAGTGAGCCTCCAATCCCAGGTTTTACCCACATTTCCCTCTAAGAGGTCCCTCACCCTCTTCCAGTCCCACTCACCAGTGAAGTATGCCAGATGACCTCTAGGATGAACGACCCCCGAGGCACTAAATGGCTGTGTGGAGCCTCCTCCGCCCCCCAACTCACATGGAGCAGTGACACGAGAAAGAAGTCAACTTGTATTGGGTGAGGCTACTTAGGCTTGTTTGTGGTTTATCTGTTTGAACAGCTGGTGTTCCCATTTGCTCTAAAACACCATCTGCCAATCTGCCACCCCACTTATTCCACAGGCTCAAAGACTCACCCTGGTCCCAGCCTCCTCTCTCCTGTCCCTCCAGACAATGCCCAGCGCCACCCAGGGTCTCCTGCTCAGAGGGAGGTGGAGGCAGCATCTGGGGGAGAAGGAGGGGGTATGAGCAAGAGCCAGGAGGTCACGTCTGCACAGGGTCTCTGTGGAAAGGGGGGCTGGGTTTCTCAGATTCCTCCACCTCTCAGAGTCAGACAGAATGTTCTGGAGAAGCCATCCTGAGCTCACAGGAGCTCAGTTGGAGAAAATCAAAGTGTTTCAAACAGACCAGGAGCCCAAAGCTGGGAGTGCCATCCCTCCCTTGTCACAGCCCATGGGGACTTCTGGAGGAGAAGCTGTCCCACCTGCCACACACACTGCCAGGGATCTGGGGTACCACCAGCACCCCAGAAGCTAACCATGAGTTCTGTCCGTGCTCACTATCTTAGTCTGTTTTCTGTTGCTTGTAATGGGATGCCTGAAACCGGGTTATTTAAAAAGAAGACAAAATGCATTTCTTACAGTTATGAGGCTGAGAAGTTCAAAGTCAGGGGCCACATCTGGTGTGGGCCTTTTCGCTGGTGAGAACTCTCTGCAGAGTCCTGAGGTGGCCCAGGGCATCACACAGCCAGGGCCTGAGTGTGCTCACGTGCTAGCTCAAGTATCTATTCTGCTTCCTATAAATCCACCAGCCTCACTCCCATGATAACCCACTAATCCATCAATTCGTTAATCCAATAATCCATTAATCCATGACTGGATTAATCCTTCACGAGACCCAATCACCTCTTTAAAGCCCCACCTCTCAACACTGCCACATTGGGAATTAAATTTCAGCCTGAGTTTTTGAGGGCACAGATGTTCAAACCACAGCACTCATCCTGCCCCGGACGGTCAGACTCAGTGGGTGAGTGGCGGGAGGCCCGAGGTGGTGCAGAGCAATGGCCCTGGGGAGAGGACCCTGCACCCTCCCCGAATCCTGCCTTCACAATCACCTGCTCCCCTGGCAGAAGGCATGCAGCCCCCTCGACGCTGCCCGTTCCCCTCTCACCTTTCCGCTGGGGTGACCACAACAGTTGCATTTGAAGGCAGCAGTGGAATCACATTATGCACCTAATTCACACTTTTCTGGGAAAGTGCACCCCAGCTGAGCTGCCACCAATGGGAAAATTAGGGATGAGAGGAAGAAGCAACCTGCAAGCTAAACTACCGACACTGCATTCTGCATCCCAGACGACCTGGTAAGGAGTTCTCTGGGAGAAAGATGGGCTGATATGATTTAAGTCTGGTTTACCCCGAATCCCCCAAATAGCTACTGCTATAAGCCAAGCAAAGAGGACCATCATGATCTGAAAAGGGGTGCACATTTTGAGGCTAGTGCCTGAGGAACAGTGAATCTTCTGTGTGCTCTCGGTCATCCGGGTCCAGCACGCACTGACCCCACCATGTTTCCTTCACGTCAGAAAGCACGTAAAACGGAGGCTTCCGCCTGAGCAAAAGGTAAGTGCGAGGTGGGGGGTCTCTGTCACCCCACAGGTTCCTACGGCTCCAGGACTTTATATTACTCCTATCACCACTGGTCCCGGGGACTCAGGCAAAGTAAGTGCTAGGCGGGACGTCTCTGTCACCCTACAGGTTCCTAGTGCTCCAGGTGGTGGCATATTACTCCTATCGCCCCTGGTCCCAGGGACTCAGGCAACAGCTTGAGGGACTGGCCATCCTCCCCTGGTCTCGTCTGCCAGCAAGAGAAGGGGCCAGGTCTTCCTGCTCTCACTTTTCTCAGGCACAGGAATAAAGAGCCAGGAACAGGATTGGAATCCTGCCTCTCCCACTTGTGAGCTGAGGAACCTCTAGCGAATTGTTTGCCTACCTGCGCGTCTCCACAACCATCAAATGGAGGTGATGAGCGCTACCTACACTCTCCCTCGTCAAATAAAAGGAGCCTCAGAATGTGCTCAAAATAGCCCTGGTGCACAGCGTGAGCACGTGAACCCTGTGAGCTCAGCAGCAGCTGCCTCACTCCTCCCTCACTTAGGTTGGTCTCCTCCGAGACTCCGAGTTCACACACGTACCCATCCAAGACTTCACTGCTCACCCACATGCCCCTGTCTCTGCTTTCTTTCTCCCACTCCTCCTCCACTACTGCCTCTTGACAATGGAAGGCACAGACTCTTCCATCTCCGCTGGCAATGCTTTTCCTGTACCTGGGAGAATTCGGCTTTTGTGGCACGGCCTTCTAGGTGCAAAGCATGAAAATCCATTCCTCTACTCTACCCTGATGAGTCCCCTCCCAGAGCCACACGTTGGCGAATCTCATCCTCACCTGGACTCAGTTTCCCCTCTGAAGCCTGAACCCCAGCCTTCCACTGTCTCATCACAGCCACATGCCCGGGCCAGGGTGCAGTTCCCGTACCCGTGCACCTGCCTGTGAGCCCGCTGTCTTCTGCTGGGCTCTCTCCTCCTTTCCAGTTGGGTTTCAGGGCTCATGTGAGAGCAGCAGGGGCCGGGGGCTGCATGTGGGCAACGTCGCGGGTATGAAGGAATGACATGGCCCTGGCAGAGGTAGTAAGTTGAAGAAAGCTGGAGAAATGATGATTAGTTGGCTTTGCTGTTATTTCTCAAGAATGAAATGGGGGTATCACAAAGAAGAGTTTTGGAACTGGCTTCAGATGAACCTAATTTTAGTGTCTCCCATAAGACACAGAAATGCTTAGACACACCCACATTTTTATTTTTTGAATTGACAAATAATAATTGTGCATATTCATGGGGTACACAGCAATGTTTCAAACCGGCCGTGCTCCTCAATTTCGTATGTAGGGAGACAGTGCCTTTTAGGTTGGAAGCTCGTTTGACTGATGTCCCTCACCAACTCTCAAGGCCCTAGTCCCTGCCATTATCCCCGTCTGCATCCCCTGGAGGGAGGCCCAGAGACAGATGTGCCCACCACTGGCCCAGGGGCTCTCTTCCCCTGGGTCCACAGGACACCTTCTCCATGGCCCTTCTCTACCCCTTCCTTCACCTCCCAGCTGTGTCATCCTGGTAAGGACCCTTGATTCACCTTAGGTAGTGCCACTGCTCATGGCCTAGGGAGTGGTGGGGGCAGGGAGACTGGCCCAGGGGACCCCTGCAGGTCCACCTGCTGACACTGGGTCTGGCCTCGGGACAACTGTTCACTGAGGTCCAGTGCTTGGGGCAGTCTCCCACCCTCATCACTGACAGCCTGTGCTGATCCCGCTGTGAACCCTCACCTTCATTCCCCAGGTGAGAGGAGCTGGCCCTGCGTGGATGTCCTGATGAGGGAACGTGAAGGAATGAAGGGTACACACTATGAAGACATGCTCAATCCTTCTGGAAACAATATCTGATTGTTCTTATAGCTTTGCCCTAAGTGCATTTTGTTTGGATAAGTGCATTTAATGGACTTAAACTGCAACAGTTAAAATGTGCAAACATCTAACAAATATCTGCTCTAAGATCACCTTATCCTCAAAGGCTCTTCACCCAGTCTATAGATAGAACAGCAGCTGTCCACCCCAGCACTGGCCACCTGCCCTGCTTACATGACAGACCCTTACCCCAGTCCACATGGGACATGAGGACAGGATGAGGGTCTGCATGGCCACATCCACCAGAGTGTGGGCTCCTCTAGGGCCGGGTTCCCTAACCCCCAGTCCACAGATCGGTGTTTAGGAACCAGGCTGCCCAGCAGGAGGTAAGCCGTAGCCCAGCAAGGGAAGCTTCCCTCTGTGTTTACAGACACTTCCCATCACTCATCACTCCTGTTACCGCCTGAGCTCCGCCTCCCATCTGATCAGCGGCAGCATTAGATTCTCATAGGAGCACAAACCTTCCTGTGAACCATGCATGTGAGGGATCCAGGTTGCACACGCTCATGAGAATCTCATGCCTGATGATCTGTCACTGTCTCCCATCCCATCACCCCCAGGTGGGACTGTCTAAATGCAGGAAAACAAGCTCAGAGCTCCCACGGATTCTACATTATGGTGAGTTGTATATAATTATTTTATTATATACTACAATCTAATAATAATAAAAATAAAGCACACAATAAATATGCACTTAAATCATCCTGAAGCCATTCCCTCCCCTGATCCCTGGAAAAACTGTCTTCCACAAAACTGGTCTCTGGCACCAAAAAGGTTGGGGACCTCTGCTCCAGGGGGCTGCAGTGCTCCTCCCAGACCCTCAGCCCCCAAAGCAGTGCTCAACAAATGCTGGTTGAGTGAATGAAGCAGACAACAAGTAAGCACTCACTTGGTGGCTGTATGCTGAACAGGGAGGATTTAAAATATTCATTCTTTGTTTGCTTTAAACGGAGGCAGGGCAAACCCTCTGTTTGTAGCAGCATAGACCTCCCCACCTTAGTTCACTGCATGCTAAGACACCAAGTGTTTTCTAAACCACAATGACACAAATGTCACAACTTGAAAGATCTGGTGAGACACTGATTAGCCCGGGGCTCTGGCAAGTACCACGTTTTAGGGCTGATGAATGCGGCCATCCCTGGGAGCGGTGTGTGATCTTCAAGCATGCTCTCAGAACACCATGACCCAACCCAAGGTCATTATCCCAGCGGGGCTTTTGCCCACACTCACAACCAGGCTCTCAAAGTACCTTTATATTCTAACCGACCCTCCTCTGCCTCACTTAAGGAAAATGACTTTTCTCAGGCAAATAGCAACGTCAAGCTCTCCCTCTCCCCACTTCAAACGTCACTTTTGTTTACTGCCAGCTCTCACTGCATGCAAATGCGACCATACATAGAGATACAATCACGGTGGATAATTGAAATTTCAAAATATTAAGAACTTAGAGTTTTAGGGATTTGGTTTTATAATAGAAACAAATAAAATCTTGCCACATTGGCAAATACAAGCTGACAGTTAAGAAATTAGATTTGCATACAAAATATTTCATTTTGTGAATTAATTGGCAGCAAACTCTGCTCCTCATCTGCGGGTAATTTGGTGGAGGGAGAAGGTATTGAACGTCAGGACTCTTGAAGCAACACAGCCCCTAGTGCGGAAGCTGCCCAGGAAGCCTGTGGACAGGAGCAGGAGCACAGGCTAACCAGGCTGCCAGGCTACAGGCAAGGTTTTTGTTTGTTGCTTATTTTTAACCGAAAGGAGCCTAATGTTTTCTTCTTGTCTGAAACACAGAAAGACGAAAGCTAAAGTGACGTGGCCGGCCTGTTGCTTTGCCCCAGGAGGTGTCCACAGTTGACCCTCTGGTCTCTGACCTTGCAGATCTGGCCATGCCTCGAAATGCAAATCAGCACAGCTCATGTGGGCCATTTGGGATGGTGACAGGGTGATGGGAACCTAGTACAGGAAACCAACGTGACTTTGCAACAGCCCAAGCTCCTGCTCATATGTCTTGAGCACGAGGCCAAGATGTGACTTCTCCAACTGCCCGTTCCCTGTCCCCTCGCGTGGGCAGCCTCCTGGCTCCAAGTCACCCGGGGAAGGAACTCCTCACCCTCCACCTCCCCAGCCCAGAGCAGAGCCCCTGCGATGCCTGCGAGGCTGAATTGTAGGTGTCAATTGGACTGGCTGAAGGATGCCTGGACCGCTGGTAAAACGTGATTTCTAGGAAAGTCTGTGAGGGCACTTCTGTAAGAGATGACCGTTTGAATTGTAGACTGAGTAAGAAAGATACACTCTCACCAAAGTGTGTGGCCTCAACCAATCCTCAAGGCCTGGACAGAAGGAAATGTACAGGAAGGGCGAGCTCTTTCTCCTAGAGACCCCAGACCCACCATACCGCGCAGTGCCCTGGCCTCTGTCCCCAAAAGGAGAGGTGTGTCCTGGGCTCCCTCACGACCCGGCCTCACCTCTCAGCCCGAATTACCTATTGGCTTCCCTGGCCCTCGGGCTTGCAGATGGCAGAGTGCAGGACCTCTCAGCCTCCATCATCCTATAAGCCAGCTCCCCAACACGTCTCCTCTTACCTGTCACCGGTTCCTCTATCCCGCCTCCTGTCCATCATATGGTTTCTGTTTTTCTGGAGGATGATGACTAATCTGCCCCTGTGGCTCTAAAGCACAATGCCAGGCTCCCTGCAGATGTCAGAACTTGCCAGTGACCCATGACCAGGGGGTCTTGTCCCAGCCCTGTTTCCTCTCAAGCACCGATGAGCTGATCAGGCCAGGCTGGCATCAACACCATGTCCTGGCACAAAGCACCCAGCAGAGATGCTCACTCCTGGCAGGGCCCCGCCTAAAGGTGTAGGCAGGGCTGTCCTGGAAGCTGAAGGAACTGGAGAAAATGGGCAGGCTGAGCACACAATGGGGAGGAAAACTCCGGACACCAAAGATGTCCTTGTCACAAGAGGACACTTGTTTTCACAGAAGTGGAGCCTGGTGGGTGAGCCTTGGTACTTGACGTAGATCCTTCCTTTCATACAAGGAGGTAAAGGGGTAGGGCAGGGGGACTTCCAAGGGTTCTATCTTCCAGAAAGCGTGAGATGGGGTTCTCATGTCCTCACTTCTACAGACCTCCCCGTCTTCTCCATCAGTGGTCATATGTCTGTGAACCGAGCCTCTCTGGCCAAAGGACTGCCTGTGCCTTCTGCAGCCTGGAAAGGGTCTGGGGGCCTGGTCGGCAGAGCTGCAGGACGGCTGGTCCTTATGGCATAGTTTCTACAGGAGGACTGCCAAGTGTCAGGGGAGGGGCTGAGGCCCAGAGCCAGGAGGGAGCAAACTAGACAAGCCTGTCTCCAGGGAGGTCGGGTTTCCTGGGGAAGGCAGATGCACACCACACTGTGGGAGCAGCGGTCAGCACAGGCCAAAGGGGGTGCTGATCTCACATCAGAGACTTTTACATGCTCTTATTCATTCATTCATTCATCCATGTATTTATTTCGTATATTTAAGGTATATGACGATGTTCTCATATACACACAGAGTAAATGACTACTACAGTCAGGAAAATTAACATATTCATCACCTTCCACAGTTACCCCCTTTTTTTTTTTTTTTGTAGTGAGAGCACCTGAAGTCTACTCTTTCAGCAAATTTCCAGTCTACAATACCGTGTTATTAGCTACAGTCCTGAGGCTGCACGTTAGACTCTAGACTTCTCACCTTCCGTGGATTTCCTCCGCCATTCCCCTGGACCCCCAACCACTCCACTCTCTGCTTCTATGCAGTCAACTTTTTTTTTTTTTTTTAAGATTCTGCACATAAATGATATTCTGCAGCATTTTTCTTCCTGTGCCTGGTTTATTTCATTTAGTGTAATGTCCTCCAGGTCCATCCATGTTGTCACCAACAGCAGGATCTCCTTCTTCCTAAGGGTACCAGGATTTCATTGTATGTATATACCACCATTTTTATCTATTCCTCTGTCAGTGGACACTGAGGAGGGTTCCCTATCTGTCTTGGCCATTATGAACAGTGCTTCAGTGAACTTGGAAGTGCAGATATATTTCAACCTACTGATCTTATTTCCTTGGGATATATACCCAGAAGTGGAGCTGCTGCATCATGGGGTAGTTCCCACTGCAGTTTCTTCAGGAGCCTCCACACTGATTTCTGTAATCACTACAAATGTAGACTCCACCAATAGTATACAAAGGTTCCCTTTCCTCCACATCCTCACCAGCACTATGTCTATTGAAGTCTTTTGCCCATTTTTGAATCCGTTTATTTGTTTGTGTCTGGTTTCTTGTTGTTTTGATTTTGTTTTCCATGAAGTTGTATGTTCTTTGCTGCGGAGTTCCCTATATTTTAGCTATTAGCCCTTTATCAGATATATAGTTTGTGAATCTTTTCTCCTAATTCATAGGCTGCCTTTCCACTGGTGATTGCTTCCTTTGCTGTACAGAAGTTCTAAATTTGATATCGTCCCACCTATTTATTTTTGCTTTTGTTGCCTGAATTTTTTATGTGAATCCAAAATATCATTTCCAAAACTAATGTCAAGGAGACTTTCCTCTATTTTTTCCTCTAAAAGTTTTGCTGTTCAGGTTTTATGTTTACATCTTTGGTCCATTTTGATTTGATTTTTGTATTAGGTGTAAGATAAGGGTTCGGCTTCATTCCTTTGCACGTAGACATCAAGTTTTTCCTGCACCATTTATTAATGAGATGATCCTTTCCCCATTTCTAAACATCATTCCTATGAAAATGGTATCTTAGTCTCTTCTGGTTGTCAACAAAATGCCATAGATTGGGTGGCTTATAAACAACAGAAATGTATTTCTCACAGTTCTATAGGCTGGGAAGTCCAAAACCCAGGTGCCGGCAGACTCACAGTCCTGGGAGGCCCTCTTCCTGGCTCCTAGGACTGATGGTGTGTCCTTGCACGGTGGAAGGGATGACCAAGCTCCCTTGGGCTTATTTTATAAGGGCACTAATCCTACGGTTCAGTCTGCCATCCTCACTTAATTCACCTTCTACCTACTAATACTATCACTTTGGGTATTAGGATTTCAACACACGAATTTTGGAGACACATAAGCATTAGACCATAGCAAATGAGAACAGGCAGCTTAGGCTTTCCACAGACGAACTTCCAGCCTGGTGGAGATCCGCCCATCCAGGAGGCAGATCTGCAAATCGATCCTTGATTAACGCTCCGTCTTTAAATATGAAATCCTGCAGGCAAAGAAATTGGGAAATTCCCAGCAATCAGTGCGAAATCCCACTCCAATGTAGCTCTCCTCCCACTCAGAATTGCACAAGGCATGTGGGGCGGGTGGCAGGGACCCTGCTGCAAAACAAGGGTACCCAGGGCCCAGGATGTATGATGGGCCTGGGCAGGGCTTTCCATGACCCAGAACGGGCTGCATAGTCCACCCTTTCTCCATCAGGAGGCAGCAGAACAAATTCCAGAGTCATTTGTGCATCGAGGTCACATGTGTGCATTTGATGTTCATACCAGTCTTCCATAATCACGTTTAATTCTCTTTCCACACAGTGGGCTGAGTCATTCCTTGTCACTTTGCTGACAGGAAAATGAAGGCCCCCTGGTATTTCCACAAACTCCTGGAGCAGGGAATCCCCTGAATGGAGCAGAGCAGTAGGATTTAATTTGTGTAGGAGCTCTGAGTGGAATAACAAAGTTGGGAGTTTGGGGCAGGTGGGTAATGGTGATTTGGTGGTGTTGGGGCAAACGTGGAGTGGAGGACAGGGGAAGTGCACTCGTTCTGGCTGGGGTGGGGGAAACGGAATGGAAGGAGCCCCCATGAGAATGCTTCTCAGAAGCCCAGGTACAGATGTTAAGGAACCTTCTGAAATCAGGGACAAAATAAAGATGAACACTTTGCAAGCGCCTCAGAGGCCACCACAACCTAGAAGAAACCTCCTACGATGCAGTTCTTCTGGGCTCCTTCCTTCCTGACTCAGAATTTCCTACATTCTCATTGCCACTCTCTTTCACTGAGCAAAATTTTATATCCATAATATTAATCACCTGTTAATGCAGAAATTAAGATGAAGTTGATTATCATTGTTGAACACATATTCAAAATATTTGGCCAACGCCAAAACAGCCCGGGTAATTTCTCTCCATCTAATTACCTCCAAACGCAGCTGGGACTTTATTCCTATTAACACAGAAGCCCTAAAGCCTACCAAGTAAAGCCGAATCATAATTTAAGCCCTTTGTGGAAATAGTGCATGAAACCAGAATTGGCTAGCTTAGCCAAGTGAGCTCAGGACTGAAAATTGGCTTTAATTCTCATTTTCTGAAAAGTAGTCAAACGCCTTTAATTAAAACATATCCCTTGAAATTGGTTTAGCATAAATGATTTTTTTAAAAAAATCAAACTTGAGCCAGAATCTAATTCTGATATCGCTGAGGGAAGGAAAATCCACAACTCTGATGTATCTTGAGCGGGGTGAGGGTAGAGGCTGCAGAAGGACTCAATGTGCCTTAAGACCAGCCTCAGGCTGCAGTGAGCTGAGATTGTGCCACTGCACTCCAGCCTGGGCAAGAAAGCAAGACTCCATCTCAAAAAGAAAAAGGAAAAAGAAAAAAAAAACCCAGCCTCAGGTGGCACTTCTTCCAGGAAGGCTTCCTGTTCTCCCCTAGTCACAATTACTATACCAATCCCTCCTCGCTTCCAGGACTCTGTCCTCCCGAGACAGCACTCTCTACCCCTGATAGAATAACAGCATTTGTGGTTGTTACGGATGTGACCATCACCACACAGTGCTGTAAGCTGGGATGGCAGGTGCTGGAACATATGGATCCATTTTTCCAGCCCATTAGAAGATGACCGTGAGAACAGGTCACAGGAGCTGATTGGCATTACCCAGGAGAAGACGTCTCCCAGAAAGGAGCTGCAGTGTTTAGTGATGGCAGGTGCATAGGCACTGGGGAAAGAGAGTGGGTCTCAGGGCCA
>NC_045442.1:3285413-3380752 GCF_002776525.5 Piliocolobus tephrosceles
ATGGCAGGTGCATAGGCACTGGGGAAAGAGAGTGGGTCTCAGGGCCAGCAGTGTGGGCCTCTTCTTCCTCTGCCAGGACTGCCCATGACTGTGGTAAAACTGACAGGTGGCAGGAGGCAGTGGCTGAGCGCCACACCTGTCACGGAGACAGCCATCAGCCAGGCTGGGACACTTCTCTGCAGTCAACATGGTAGCTCATTTGTCTCTTCCAGGTGGTTTACATTTTCCCACAAAAGGATGCACCGTGACCCTGCGCAGTTGCAAGAGATCCTCCCTCGGGGTCCTTTCAACTCTGAACAACCCTGGGTGACAGGGGTGCATCCTCAGTCCCGGGGCAGAGACAGAGATCAAGGCTCCCAAGTCCTAGGGGAGCAGCTCCAGGGCCTCTTCTGAGTGCTGGAGTGGGACCCTGAGCCTGCGACCATGCAGAGTGTCTCGCGACCTCTTCCCACTCCCACTGTGATGATGGTGGGGTTGAGAAACAAATGGCATCAAATCAACCACCCCACTGAAATAGTTCCTTTCTGAGTCCCCTGGAAGGTGTCACCGGAGGACGCTCCAGTATCTGTATGCAGGCTGGCCACAGCACACGCTAACGTTTTGAGTTAAAATGCAATTTGCATTATGCATCACTGACATGAGCTACCAGCCTCTCTTGATGCCCATTTCATGTGCCCATAGTTTAAATGTTATGAGATTCCTGTTTGTTTCCGTACATTTATTTTACATTACCAGTCAGATCTGTAGTAATTTCTTGAGGAGATTTCAATCAAAACCATGATCGTCAATGAAAATACTGTTTTCAGAACAGAAAATACAACATGTTTTCTAGGGACCCAGGCAAGTTACAGCAATTTTCTGCTGCTCACTAAGGTGAGAAACAGGACCACATGTCACTTAGTTTTCATTTTATCGAATGACATCCTGACTTCACATAAACTGTTTTTGCAAATATGATCATGTAATTGGAGCATCTGTCTTGATCATTATTTGGCAAATGTGTTCTTTTAGCACCAGTCCAAATGAAATTTGGGAAATTTGGCTAATCACAATTTAACAGATGTTTTGTCCAGTTCTGTGCAATCTTAATTTTAACAGACACAAATCCCTCCATTCACTGAGGCTCTAATTGGAGTCTCTCCATGCCCATAGAGAACGGTAAAGGTGAGAAAATAATAATTTCAGCGCATCTAGTCTTGACCCTGTAGCTTTAATTAATTCAAGTGAAATCCCATTTGACCTTGATAGCAGTAATTATTTAAAGCAAGCCTTGACAAAACATTTCACACTGTGTATTTTTCCACAATCTAGCTCAGTGGCCTCACAAAGCCAATATCCCAAATATTCTCCAGGAAAAGTCCGGTGCTTTTCCACATGGGTTCCAGAGTAAAAGCCCATTTATGCAAAAAAGAAGCTGGAGTTTATTTCAAAGTACCGAAGATGCAAAACGCAACCTCTTCTTAAATAAGATAGTCTCCTAATGCTAACCGAAGACAGCAGGGGGCCTCGTCTAAGGTATAATAACGTCGGACCACAGCGGCAAAGACCTGAGGTAAAAACTCAACTCTCCAATTACGCCTTCTGCAGGAAAGCCGCCGTGCTTTCTGCTGTGGGCATAATCGCCCAGGTGCCAGTGTTTGCCTCGCTCCCAAGCACTTGTTTAAACCCTAGGTGGTTGGCTTCTCAAAATAAAATGCACATCTCATTTTACTCTGAATAACAGTGTAACTTTTTTTAAAGGACAAAGGTAAGAGAAATTAAAGGGGTGGTAATAACATTACTACAGCTGGAAGTGAATGGAAGAGACACATTTTGATGAAGAAATGAGATTATTTTGGCTACACAGAAAATCTCTAGTCCCCATTGCCTCCACTTAGAACAAAATTGTGTCTCTTTCCACGAATAAATTGAAAGAGGTTTTTAATCATCTTACTTGAAGAAAAGAGCATGGTCTCTCGTTTCCCTGATTTTTAGTAATGGAAATGGCTGCTCAGCCCAGCCCTCGTTCCTTAAGCCACTGCAGTGACGCCCTCAATAGCTCAGGGCCTGAAGCTGGACATCTCGTTTGCATTCAGCCCCCTGCTGACCAGCTGTGTGACTTTGGGTAGCCTCAGTTTCGTTATCGCAAAAGTGAGGAGGGCATGGCACTTGCCTCCAAGGGTGCTGGGAGCAGCAAATTATGCCCAGTAAGTGTTGCTGTTGCTTCATGGAGGGCACACCAAAGAGATACCGCTGGGCAGGTCGCAGGACCTCCTGGTCCAGCCATTCCAAAGGCCCCCTCTGCTCCACCTAGTGTACATCCTCACAGTCACTCCCCATCCTATTGACCACCCAGCCCACTCTCTCCACCACCACGGGCAAGGGACCCCAAAGCCTCCGTGACCACACCTCACAGAAGGAGGAGATGCTCTATCTTGGGAATTCCTGATGGGCTGTGGTGAGTGGCACCTGTCACCTCCCGCAGAGGGGCCCCATTGTCCCCCTACATGTCCATGTCCCTCTAGAGCCGAGCACAGGTCTGACCTAGGTCAGGCATCCCATCATGTGTGTGACTTTGCAGGTCAGCCTCGTGGAGAATGGTCAGCCTCTCAGCCTGAGGTCACACACTCCACGAATTCTCCATTCCCAAGAAAGATCACAAGATGCTTAAAACACTCAAATTACCTAAAATTCACTCTGATTTTTAAAAAATCCACGGGAAGGATATCTGAGTAAATGCATTGAAATATTTCTTAACTTCCTTTAAATAACCACAAAAACACACAACTGGGGGGAAAAGTCTGCATCTACCCTAGAACCAAGGAGGCATTTAGTGAAAAGAACACAGGCCTTGGAGTAGGAACCAGGAGGCTACTAACATGAGGACATCATTTCTATTATGACCTTCAGTTATGATTCAAGTATTGTTCAAAAGAAGAAGGTCAAAGGGCATCTGAAGGAGTGACATCCGTGTCCGTGACATGCCACCTTCACCGGAACGCAGAAAGAGGCCCTCACTGCCGCTGCTTCCCTGCCAGTAATCCCATCACCCACACATCAGCAAAGCATGCCAGTCGAGAAATGGCGGCTCTGAGGATTCTCACGTCAGAGCACGCCCCTCCCCTCTGACCTCCTCTCACCCCTGAGACACTTTCACTTCCCAGCAGCTGAAAGGAGCCTCTATCCATGGAGCTGTGCTCACCGGGGAGCCAGGCAGAGAGAATGGAGGGAAATCAGAAGCATAGCTGCATGGGGCCCCCGTGTCCATGTTGCAGGAGGTTTGCAATTCTGCTGGCTGTGCAAAGGGCAATGTCCCCTCTTGCAACCCCGCCGGCTGTGCAGGGGGTGATGTCCCTGTTGCAATCCTGCCAGCTGTGCAAAGGTGATGTTCCCTCTTGCAATCCTGCTGGCCGTACAGAGGGCAATGTCCCCTCTTGCAATCCTGCTGACTGTCCAAGAGGCAATGTCCCCACATGGGGATGCCTAAGGAGTCTCAGTGTGTTTCCTGAAGCAATGGGTCTCCAACACTTTCAGCAAAGTTTCAAGTACAAGCTCCTACGTAACAGGCACAGCTGCAGATAGAACGGGATGGTGAACACCCTCTCTAGCTTAGAATGTTTCTGTTTGTTTCTGAAAAGCCTCTGGAACCTCCAGGGAGGTACAGATCCAGTTTGAAAACCACGGCCTGTGAAGGGCCTGAGGCGGAGCGGGCACGGGCGCCAGGCCTGCCAGTGCCTGTGAGTCAAAGACCCTCCATAGCAGCAACCGGTGGCCCTGGGATTCTCTAACCTGAGCCTGAGTCAGTGTCTTTGTCTTTGAAAAACAAAGAAAACAATTCAACATGTGGCTCAGGGTGAAACTCTGCAGCCAGCAAGAGTAAGAATAATGTCTTAGGCATCTGGAAGGAAAAGTCTGCTGAACTGTTTTCAACAGAGGAAGGTAGAATATGTCATAAAACAGCAACTTCCGGTTTCCCATAGATTCGAGAGCATGTTACAGTAAACCAGACAGAACAGGTACCAGTACGAAGAAACTGCGAGTAAACCAAAATGGCGAATGAAAATCCACGCGGGATGCAGCTGAGAGCACACCCCATGGCGCAAAAAGAAATCACGGAGAGGTGGGGGAAGAAACTGGTAAAATATTCCAGAATCGGGATAAGAAAAGAGGAATAAAATTAATAGGACAGAACACAAAAACTGACCACAGATTTTCAAACTCACAAAATGGGTATCTCCAAGAAGAAAACAGAACACTAGCAGGCCCCCAGAAACTGTGCTCCGCCTAGAAACACGACTCTGCCATGGAGACAACCAAGAGACAAATCAAAATTAAGGACATAAAAAGAGAGAGTTATTGGATGAAAGAACAAGCGGTAAATATCAAAATTAATTAATAAGTCTTTGTACTTGTCTTTGCAATTATTTTATAAAAATGTATGCAAAGAGGCTTTGTTAAATAAGGAATGTTATGTTCTAAGAAATTACAATCCATGTTAAATTAATGAAATTTGGCAAATGCAGCAGGAAAAGCAAAGGTGCTCAATATTTGGCTTTTACATATAAGGTACTACAAGTTCTATTAGTGCCTTTTAGTAAGTATATTAAGAAACCATATTATAAAACTATGTTAAACAAAGATTTTTAAATTAGCACAATTTCAGATTTACAAATCATTTGAGGAAAGAAAGGCAAACAAGACATACTGTCTATAATTTTTTAAAAAACAGGAAAAAACAGACATCATGAACAGAAATACAAATACAAATGACAAACATGTTATAGAGTAGAAATGAGTAATTGTAAACTGTTGCATTATTTAAAAGATAAATTAAAAACAAAAACCTCCAACCAACATACCTAAAACAAATGAAAAAGAATGTTTAAAATTAAAAAGATGGATAGGTATCTACGAGACAGATGGAGAAAATGAATGCAGAAATGACAATTTTACTAACAAAGAATAATTTCAGAAAGTTTCTCACTGCATGAAGAGGATGATTTTATGTTGATAAAAGTTACAATATAGCAATACAAACGTGTGGTGCTGAAAATATCCTAGCAATTAAAAAGCAAACCATGCTGTAGCTCTAGCTGAAATGGACAGAAACTCACCTGAACGGGGAGACTCCAGGCATCTTCCCTATTCCATGAGAGAGTAAATAGAAAACTAGCATGTCAGAGACTTGAACAAGAAACTTACACATAAGCCTTCCCAAGAGTCATGTAGTATTTACAAAAATTAACCATATTCAAGTGCTCAAGAAAACCTCAATGACATTTAACTTAAGAAAGTTTAATAAAATTTCATTTAAGAAAAAATAGAGATTATATTTTCTGACCACAACACACCAAAGCTTAACATTAATAATAAAGCTTGTGCCATCAAAAAAGAGTAAATTCTTGGAAAAATATAACTCATAATTATTAGGATAAAGAGAAAAGAAAATGAAATACCATAACAGACTATTTATAATACAAAGAAATCAAAATATCACATGTTAAACAATTCATAGCTTTAAATGCTTCCAGGAAGGAAAGGTGAGAGGGAATGAGTGGAAAGAAAGAGAGATGAGAAGGAAACAAGAGAGGGAAGGAGGAAGGAAGAAAGGAGAAGAAAAATAGGGGAGGGAAATATCTTGGTATACGCATTAATTGCATTAATCAACTTTTTCTGTGTTCGTGCTGCATACGAAACAATTACAAAATGTCAGTGGCTTACAATGTCAAGCATTCATTTCTTTCTCTTGGGTTTGTAGGTTGACTGACCTTGGCGAGATGCAGCTGGGGTTGGCTCAAGATGTACAGGTTGGGTTCACAGCTTCTCTGTGCATCTCTCCTTCCAGGCTCCAGGTTGAAACAGCAACAATTTCCTGGAAACTTTTCCTCACCTGGAAAGAACATAGGTGCACAGAGTGAACCTAAAAGTCCTAAATATGTTCAAACCCTCTCTGCAGACATGGCATACGTAATATTCTTCCCATTCCAATGGCCAAAGCAAGATTGACAACCAAGCCCATGGCTTGTGGGGTGGAAGAGTTTGCCCAGCCCCTCAGTAAGAACAATTATTACACAATAGCATATCAAAGAGATGAAATTTTGAATACACCAATAAGCCCAAAACTAAGAAGTAAGGAGAAAATGCACTAATGGTGCCTTCAATGGTTGCAAACGTTCAAGGAAAGCATAATTTTAAATGTAAAAACACTAATGCACAGCACAGAAAAATCTGGGAGACTGCTGGATTTCTTAGAGAAAGCTAATACAACCCTAGTGTCAAAAACTAACAAGGAGAAAGGAGAATAACATGTTTAAAAACAAAGCTAAATGTCATTAGAAAACACTAGCAAAAAAACAAACAAAAAACAGCAGGGTAGTAACCAAATAATCTTGTAAAATCAAGTAAGTTTACTCAGGAATGTAGACACTTTAACACGAGAAAATCTATCAATAAATGTATCCAGTCAACAAAGTTATATAAATTGTCTTTCTGTCCAGAAAAGCAAGTATCTATTCCTGATATCTAAAAACTAGAGGCATTCTCAATAAACTGGGAAACTAAATTAGGAGACTTTCTGCTACAGACTAAATGTTTGTGTCCCTCCAATACTTAAATATGGAAACCTAATCCTCAGGATGATGATATTTGGAGGTGGGGCCTTGGGGGAGTGATTAAGTCTTGAGGGTGGATTCCTCATGAATGGGGCTAATGCTCCTTATAAAAGAGACCCTGGAGAAGCTTTTTGTCCCTTCCACCACATGAGGTCACAGTGAGACGATGGCCATCTATGAACCAGAAGGCAAGTCCTCAGCAGACATTGAATCTGTGGACACCTTGATCTTGAACTTTCAGTCTCTAGAACTGGAGAAAGAAACTTCTGCTGTTTAGAAGTCTCCAAGTCTATTGTATTCTGCTACAGAAGCCCAAATGGAGACACCTTCTATCATTCCCATTATTCAGTATTTACCCACAAGCCATACCCATTGAAATAAGGCATGAAGCAGGAATCAGAGAATTAAATATTGACAAACAAAATTTACATAAGAGGATTGTTTCATTTTACATAAATTTGAATAATTTAAAATAATGTAATAAAACAGTAATGAAGTCTCACCTTTTGTCTACATTTGCTATAATTTCAAAGTCTAATTTTTGGTTAAAATAGCACAATTCAAAGATTATAAATGGCATGTAAGCTTGGTGCCATGTGGCAGTGGCAGACAGAGATCTGATAAACAGAAGTGCCTCTTATTTCAGTAGCCTGTGAATTGTGCTGCTACTTATGTGTAGGGTAACTTAATAAGTAGAATTATCAGTTTAGTGGTTGCTAATGTTTTACTTAAAATATTAAAAGTTTATATTCTGGCTGGGTGCGGGGGCTTACGCCTGTAATCCCAGCACTTTCGAGGCCGTGGCGGGTAGATCACCTGAGCTCAGGAGTTAGAGAATAGCCTGGCCAGCATGGTGAAACCCTGTCTCTACTAAAAATACAAAAACTAGCCAGGCATGGTGACGGGTGCCTGTAATCGCAGCTACTTGGGAGGCTGAGGCAGGAGAATTGCTTCAACCCGAGAGGTGGAGGTTGCAGTGAGCCAAGATTGCACCATTGCACTCCATCCCGGGTGACAAGAGCAGAACTCCATCTGAAAAAAAAAAAGTTTATATTCTGCAACAGTGTCGCATGGGTGTCATTTAAACAGTGGTACATGTGCCAAATAATGCAAGTCAAAAATCAATCAATTTGGAACATAAGTTAGAGGCAATAAAACGCCACTCTTATTCAAACATTTAATTACATTTTTTCATGCTTAACTTACATTTTTAAAAATACAATGAGCAAAAATTATTCATTCTGATAATATGTACATGCATTCAAACACAAGCATGCATGCACAGGTGTGCACATACACACACACACACACACATTCCCATAGGAAAATTATGTTCAAATAAAATAATTTTTAAAGCCCTTAATGCTAGCAATGGCTATGTGAGATGGGCATTTCATACATTGCATGGAAAGGTAAATAAACAAACACCTTTATAAAATAATCTGTGAGTATGTAGAGAGAATTTTAAAACCAATTATCTCGTAATTTGTATTTTTGAAAAATCAGAACATGGTCTTCCCAAAATGTTTTTCCTGGCCATATTTATAGTAGAAAAATAAAACACTAAAATGAACTATATGCCCAACTAAAAGATAAACAATTAAACAAATTAGAAAACATAAGAGGAAATATTTTGCATCTGTTAGAAATGATGCTGGTTATAAATAAAGAAAAAAATCAATAAAAGATCAGCAAGCTGTGAAGCAATTTAAAGCAGCCCAATATATAAAGTCCCCTAAGTAGACTGAGCAGGATAACAGCAAAAAATATGTGAATAAATAATAGCTGAAATTTTTCCAAATTAGACAAAAAATATAAGCCTACAAATTTAAGAACCATTTAACCACAGTCAAAAGGAACATGAAGAAAACTACACTAAGACACATGATGATCAAATTGCTCAAAACCAGTGATAAAGAGAAGATTTTAAAAGCAACCACAGGGCACATATCAGGCATATCAGGATAATGACTTCTTGTCAAAAAGAATGCAAGAGGGAAGACAGCAAAGCAACATCTAGAAAGAGCAGAAAGGGGAAAATAAAAAAGGTACCAACCAAGAATTCTATGCCCTGGAAAAAAAAAATCTCAAAACCAAAGGCAAAATGAAAGGTTTCTAGACATAGAGAAGCAGAAAGAATTCATCATCGTCAGCAGAGCCACACTACTAAAAATTTTTTTTTAATTGTACTTTAAGTTCTGGGTTACATGTGCAGAACATACAGGTTTGTTACACAGGTATACATGTGCCCTAGTGGTTTGCTGCACCCATCAATCCGTCACCTACATTAGGTATTTCTCCTAATGTTATCCCTCCCCTAGCCGCCTACCTCCCAACAAGCCCCAGTGTGTGATGTTCCCCTCCCTGTGTTCATGTGTTCTTATTGTTCAACTCCTACTTATGAGTGAGAACATGTGGTGTTTGGTTTTCTGACCTTGTGATAGTTTTCTGAGAATGATGATTTCCAGCTTCATCCATGTCCCTGCAAAGGACATGAACTCATGCTTTTTATGGCTGCATAGTATTCCATGACGTATATGTACCACATTTTCTTAATCCATTCTATCACTGATGGACATTTGGATTGCTTTCAAGTCTTTGCCATTGTGAATAGTGCCACAATAAACATACATGTTTATGTGTCCTTATTGTGGAATGGTGTATAATCCTTTGGGTGTATGCCCAGTAATGAGATTGCTGGGTCAAATGGGTCCTTGAAGAATCACCACACTGTCTTCCACAATGGTTGAACTAATTTACACTCCCACAAACAGGGTAAAAGCATTCCTATTTTTCCACAACCTCTCCAATATCTGTTGTACCTTGACTTTTTAATGATTGCCATTCTAACTGGCATGAGATGGTATCTCATTGTGGTTTTGATTTGCATTTCTCTGATGACCAGTGATGATGAGCATTTTTTCATCTGTCTACTGGCTGCATAAATGTTTTCTTTTGAGAAGTGTCTGTTCATATCCTTTGCCCCTTTTTTCATGGGGTTGTTTGTATTTTTTTCTTGTAAATTTGTTTAAATTATTTGTAGATTCTGGGTATCAGCCCTTTGTCAGATGGATAGATTGCAAAAATGTTCTCCCATTCTGTAGGTTGCCTGTACACTCTGATGATAGTTTAATTTGCTGTGCAGAGGTTCTTTAGTTTAATTAGATCCCATTTGTCAATTTTGGCTTTTGTAGCCATTGCTTTTGGTGTTTTAGACATGAAATCTTTGCCCATGCCTATGTCCTGAATGGTATTACCCAGGTTTTCTTCTAGGATTTTTATGGTCCTAGGTCTTACTTTTAAGTCTTTGATCCATCTTGAGTTGATTTTTGTGAAAGGTACAAGGAAGGGGTTCAGTTTCAGTTTTCTGCATATGGTTAGCCAGTTTTCCTAACACCACTTACTAAACAGGGAATCTTTTCCCTATTGCTTATGAGTGTCAGGTTTGTCACAGATCAGATGGTTGTAACTGTGTGGTGTTATTTCTGAGGCCTCCGTTCTGTTCCATTGGTCTACAAATCTGTTTTGGTACCAGTGCCATGATGTTTTGGTTACTGTAGCATTGTAGTATAGTTTGAAGTCAGGTAGTGTGATGCCTCCAGCTTTGATCTTCTTGCCCAGGATTTTCTTGGCTATGCAGGCTCTTTTTTTGGTTCCATATGAAGTTCAAAGTAGTTTTTTCAAATTCTGTGAAGAAAGTCAGTGGTACCTTGTTGGGGATAGCATCGAATCTAGAAATTCTGAAAGAAGTCCTTCAGGCAGAAGAAAAATGATAGCAGACAAATATTGATCCACAGAAAAGAATGAAGAGCCCTGGAAATGGTAACTACCAGAGTAAGTACATGTGTTTGTTGTTATTTAAATCTCTTCAAAAGAGAACGGTTTTAACTGTTTATAGCATGTATAACAATAAAATGTACGGCAAAATAGCATAAAGGCAGGAGGGAAGAAATGGAAGTGTGTAATTGTAGGTGCTTACACTCTCTGTGAAGTGGTATAATAACACTTGAAGATAGGGATTCGTTAATGAAGTATATACTATAAACCCTAAAGCAACCACTAACACAACAAAACAAAGCATTACAGTTAATGATCCAACAAAAGGCATGAGATGGAACTTAAAAAAAAACACACAATTCAAACAAAATGGGAATAAAAGGAGAACAAAAGACAGACAATACAAATAGCAAGAAGGTAGTCTTAAATCCAACCACATCAATAAACACATTAAATATATTGATAAGGTTTGGCTCTGTGTCCCTACCCAAATCTCATCTTGAATTTTAATTCCCACATGTTGAGGGAGGTGATTGGATCATGGGGGCAGTTTCCTCCATGCTGTTCTCGTGATAGTGAGGGAGTTCTCACAAGATCTGATGGTTTTATAAGCATCTGGCATTTCACCTGCTAGCAATTCTCTCTCCTGCCACCATGTGAAGAAGGTCTTTGCTTCCTCTTCGCCTTCCACCATGATTGTAAGTTTCCTGAGGCCTCCCCAGTCATGTGAAACCGTGAGTCAAATACACTTTTTTCTTTATAAGTTACCCACTCTTGGGCAGTTCTCTATAGCAATGTGAAAATGAACTAATATAGTAATTACAATCTAAACAGCAGAAAGCAGCTTTTGACAAATTGGATTTTAAAAAGCAAGACCCAACTATAAGATGAGGGGAAGAAACACACTTTAAATATGAAGACATAAATTAAAAGTAAAGGAGTGAAAAGATATATCACATTAGCATCAGTCAAAACAGATGGAGTGGCTACACTAATATCATATGAAGCAAATTTCACAGCAGATTCTATTGCCAGAGATAAAGAAGGACACTTCATAATGATAAAGGGTTCAATTAACTGAAAAGATATTAAAATCTACAAAGGCTACTACAAGTAATGTGAGTTTAACAAAATTGCAGGATACAAAATCATAAAAATTCAAATGTACTTCTATATACTAGCTACAAACAAGAGAAAATTGAAATTCAAAAATAATAACACATTTGCAACAGCACAAAAAATGTGACATAAATCTGACAAAAGATGCAAGAGATCTGTACACTGAAAACCACAAAACAGTTCTGAGAGAAATTTTTTAAATGCCCAAATAAATTAAGAGATGTGCCTCATCATATGGATTAGAAAACTTAACATGGTTAGCCACCACTCATCCCCCAGTTGATTCATAGATGCAACATAATTTTTATAACAATCCCAATAGGCTTATTTGCAGAAAGTGACAAACCGGTTCTTAAATTCATATGGAAATTGAAAGAAACTAGAACAAGAAGAAGAGCTAAGGAAAAGAACAAAATTGGAGGATTATCACTACCCGATTTCAAGACATTATAAAACTACAATAATCAAAAGAGTGTGATACTGGCATAAGGACAGGTCAGTTGAACAAAATAGACTCCAAAAATACATACATGTGGACAACCAAGTTTTGACAAATATACAAAATCTATTAAGTAGAAAATGATGAGTCTTTTCAACAAATAATTCTAGAACAACTGAATATCTCTATGCAAAAAAACTTCAACCATGCCTTATATCATATACAGAAATTAATTCAAACTAGATAATAGACCTAAATATATAACCTAAAATTATAAAACTTCAAAAGAAAACAAACGTAAAATCTTTGTGACCTTTGATTAGGCAAATATTTTTTAATATGACCATCTAAGCACAATCTATAAAATAATAAATTGGTAAGTGGGACCTCATCAAAATCTAAAACTTCTGCTCTTCAATAGACACTGTTAAGAAAATGAAAGGCAAGGCACAGCTGGGAGGAAATCATTGCAAAGCATACATCTAAAACAAGTACTTATATCCAGAATATATACAGAACTCTCAAAACTCAATGACAACAAAGTAAGGGGAAAAGTGAGCAGAAGTTATACAGATACTTCACCACATAGCATTTACAGATGGCAAATTAGTACATGAAAACATGCTCAATATCATTAGTCATTAAATATATGACCACGTTAAATATAAAGCCACAGTGAGAACCATTCCACACCTACTAGGATGGCTAAAATTGAGACTGACCATGCCAAGCCCTGGAGAGACTCTGGGGAACTTGGAACTCTCCCAAGCTGCTGATGGGAACGTAAGATGGTGCAACCATTTTGGAAAAGTTTGGCAGTTTCTTAGAAGGTTAAACATCACCCATTATAGGATTCAGTCATTCTACTCATAGGTGCTTCTCATAAGAAATAAGGGTATTTCCTGTGGGGTTTTTTTTTACGGGAAATGTCCTCATAAAGACTTGTACCTACCTATTCATAGCAGCTTTATCTGCAATAGCCCCAAACTGGAAACAAGCTGGATGTCCCTCAGCTGCCGAGTGAGTAAATAAACCACAATGCATCAATTCCATAGAATACTACTCAGCAACAAAAAGGAATTAACTATAGATATACCCAGCAGCATGAATGAATCTCAGATCCAAGCACTCAGCTTCCAGCTGTGCATCTGGGAAGAGAAGGCTGGCCCCAGGAGTCAGGGTGCATTCCCCTCACCCCCCAATCCTACTCAGCTTCAGTCTCCAGGGTGGACAGGTGGGGGAGGCGGGGGAGGCGGGGGAGGCGGGGGAGGGCCGCACTCCCTCTGCAAGGCAGGGCTGCCCTGCCTCTGTCCCCACACATGGCCCTGCGGCAGCCCCTGCTCCCTCCCTCTGGAAACTGCAGGATCCTTCCACAGGGGCAGCCAGGGGGTCGGGGCCAGACCCCACAACCCACTGGCTCCCAGAGGTAGCTATTTTTGCCACCCGTGTCGGTGAGGTAGGTATGTCCCTAAATGCTGTGGCCGGGTCCTCAGATTCCTCCACACCTCAAAACCCAGCCTCACCCTCCACATCCCAGGTGGGCTGCCATCACTGACCGATCATAGTCCACCACCGTCTCTGGGATACAGCCCAAACACACCACCGTAATTCACTTGTTGGCTTCCAAGTGTGGGTCTCAGACTGTTATCAGGCTTGTGGCTTCAAATTTACCTTCTCGTTTAGCATTTTAAGAGATTGATGCCTCCAAAGAAAATAGGGTTTTGCCCTTCAAAAAGATGATAGAGTCAAGATGGGATTTCAGACTTCTGCAAGCATCTCTGATGAGTTTTCCTAGAGTACTAAAAAGGGACCCAGTTAAGTTCCACGAGGCAGCAGCGTGTAAAGGAAAGTCAACCCAAAATATCCCCAGCAGTTCCAAGGTGAGTTTCCCACTGAGCAACTCATGCACTTATTTTTGTGATTGAATTATTAAGCCATACAGATTTTCAACAAAAGTAAAAACACTAAGAAGAGCTAATGGGTAAAGAACTTCACCCTGGGCCAGACACCACACTAAGTTCTTCACGCACGTTAAATCATGTATCCTCACAATTGGCTAGGTAGGCACCCAGAAGACAAACAGAAAAACCGACGCATGGAAGTGTGAATGTTCTCAGCAGTAACATGGAGGGCAGCTAGGACTTGAACCCTGGGAGCCACCTCCTGCATATGCATCCTTACAAAAACACTCAGTGGCTATCAACGTGGCTGAAGCCATGGACACCACAGGCCAGTGCCTTCACCCTGTTGAAATGTGCATCAGGATTGGGTCACCCCCCTGTCATCTAGCAAAAGGTTGTGCAATACATCAGCCACAAATTGCAAAGGGCAGATGATATGATAGCTTCACCACCCAAAAATCATCTCGGCTTTCACCCTGATCTCTCCAATTGCCATCCAATATCACAGGGTTCCTCTCATCCTCTCTTCCTTCCATAATCATAGCTCCTTCTCCTGCTCCCGTCTCCTACAACATATTTACTGATTTGCTTGACCCAAAAAAAAAAAGTTTCAGAATTGCTAACCCATACCTCTGTGATAAATAACAATAATAATAAAGCCCCTTAACTAGAGCTGGAAGTTTGTTTAGAGTTATTTTTATCTTTAGCCTGAGGACATAGAGTCCAAATACATTCAGCCCTTCATATCCATGAGTTCAATCCATGGGTTGAATCCACGGATTCAACCAGCCACAGACCAAAAATATTTGGGAAAAAATGGATAATTGTGTTTGTACTAAACATGTACAGATACACTTTCTTGTCATTATTTCCTAAACAATACAGTACAACAACTATTTACATAGCACTTACATTATATTAGGGATTGTACATAATCTAGAGATTATTTAAAGTATATGGGAGGATGTGCATAGGTTATATGCATAGGATGTGCCATTTAACATAAGAGACACAAGCATCCATGGATTTTGGTGTCCGTGAGGGCTCCTGGAAACAATCACCCATAAACACTGAGACAACTGTTCTGTGTTCAGCAGTTATTTGGGTTAGTTCTCCACCGCCTCCCACCCCACTTCAGTATGCTCATCTTATTCACTGTGGAAAACAAGTCACTTCATTTATTTCCTTTTTGTATTCCATCGTAGATTGTTTACACACCCATTCTTGTTGATTTCATTGATTTTCTTTTTGGAGTAAGTAAAATATTAACATGGTTCCAGAAGTCAGGCGGCACAATAGGACTGACACCAAGAAGTGTCACCACCTACCCCCTTTATTTTTATTTTTTATCTTTCTGCTCAATCCCACCCACCCCAAGTAGGCACCAATTTTATTGTATGGGTCTCTGGTTCATCCTTCTTTGTGTGTGAATAATTGCGTTTTCCATTTTTTTCATAAATGAACAAATGGATGTAAATTTTTAGTTCCCCTTTTTCTTACACAAAAAAGTAACATACTGCATTCTTCTGCACTTTGCTTACTTTTTCCTACGTAATAATATATCCTCATGAATCACTCCCTATTCTTCCCAGAAGTCTTCCTCATTACTGTTTTTTTTTTTTTTTTTTTTTTTTTTTTTTTTTTTTTTTTTTGAGATAGAGTCTTGCTCTGTCACCCAGGCTGGAGTGCAGTGGCACAATCTCAGTTCACTGCAGCCTCCGCCTCCCAGGTTCCTGCGATTCTCCTGCCTCAGCTTCCTGGGTAGCTGGGATTACAGGCACATACCACCATACCTGGCTGATTTTTGTATTTTTTTAGTACAGGCGGGGTTTCACCATGTTGGCCAGGCTGGGTTTGAACTCCTGACCTCAAGTCATCTGCCTGCCTCAACCTCCCAAAGTGCTGGGATTACAGGCGTGAGCCACCGCACCCAGCCATGTGTTTCCTTTTTAGATGCACATAGACTGCATTGTATTAATGGTTTCCCTAATATTAAATGACCTTTGCACTAAGAGAGAAAAAACCTACAGCCATAGCATTAGACTCTGCTGGCTGATTTCTGTTTTTATCTTTAATATTTTAATGTTTCCTTCCTTGTGATGTCTTTTGGTTTGCTTGGTGATTTTTTTCTAACTCTTTGAAAAGGAAAATTAACTCAGTTCTTTTCTTTCACTTTTGTTTATAAAAAATATTTAAGGCTATACGTTTTCCTCTTTCTGAATATATACTCCAAATTCTGATATGCAGTGTTTTCATTACTATTATTTATGAATTCTTTAATTTTGGTTTGTATTCCTCTTTTATTCAAGTGTAATAGGATTTTAAATTTTCTTTTTTTTTTTTTTTTGGGATGGAGCCTTGCTCTGTCCCCCAGGCTGGAGTGCAGTGGCATGGTCTCAGCTCACTGCAAGCTCCGCCTCCCGGGTTCATGCCATTCTTCTGCCTCAGCCTCCTGAGTAGCTGGGACTACAGGCGCCCGCCACCACACCTGGCTAATTTTTTTGTATTTTTTAGTAGAGACGGGTTTTCACAGTGTTAGCCAGGATGGTCTTGATCTCCTGACCTCGTGATCTGCCTGCCTCAGCCTCCCAAAGTGCTAAATTACAGGTGTGAGCCATCGCTCCTGGCCTAGGATTTTAAATTTTCTAATGAAAGGGCCATTTTAATTTTGGTTAATACTTTCTACTTGTATTGTATGATAATCAGAGAGTGTTGTTTATAGCATTCTTACTCCATGAATCTTACTGTTTTCTTTGTGACCTAATGTGTGATCAGTCCTTATTAATGTTTCATGTGTGTTGTATGTAAATATGCATTGACAATTATCAGGTTGTAGAATATGATACATACAGAAATCTACCTTAAGGCTTGTATTTTTTAGGTCTTCTATATTCTAATTTATTGTTTGTGCCTTTGTCTTGTACTGAGAGTGATGTCTTAAAGTCTTCCTGACCTATTTAGGATTCTTTGCATTTCTTCTAAATTCTGCCTTTTCAAGTTGGTTGTTATTTGGTAAATAAATATTTATAATTATTATTACTTCATTATAAATTATGGCTTTCAGCAGTAAAATGTGTCCTTTGTTATTTGCATTTTTTTTTTTTTTTGTCAATTTCTAAATGCTTTGTTATTTCCAAAAGCTTTGCATTTGGAATTCTACTAGGTCTGAAGCAAGTATTGCTACTCTGATTTTCCTGTCTCCAATTGCATAGCACATCTTTGTAAATTTCTTTATTTTCATCATTCTCAAATAATTTTATTCTAGATGAGTCTCTTGCATACAGCATACATGTGGGACTTTCTCTCTGAAGTGAATTGGAAAACATTTTCTTTTATGCAATAAGTTAAACCGATTTACCTGTATTGACAAAACTGGTATGTTTGGTTTCAATCCTGTCAGATTCTTATTTTTTAATGGCTTTATGGAGGTATAATTAACATTTCATAAAATTGACCTACATTATATACAAAATTCAACAATTTTTAAATAAATTTATAGAGCAGTGGAACCCTCACCACAATCTAATTCTAGAAATTGTAATCACCCCCAAAAAATAACCTCCGGCCCATTTGACCTCATTCCTATTTCCAATCCCAGCTCAGGCAACTACTAATCTACTATCTGTCCATAGATTACCTTTTCTGGATATTTCATATAAATAGGCTCACATAAAATGTAGTATTTTTTGTCTTATTTCTTTCTCTTAAAATAGTGTTTCTGAGGTTCTTCCATGTTGTAGTCCATATCAATATTTCTTATGTCTTGATTTATGAATAACATTCCATTGTAAGGATATGCTGCATGTTATTTGTCCACTCACCAGCTGATGAACATTCTGTGTCGTTTCCACTTTCTAGTTGGTATTAGTAATGCTGCTGTAGACATTCACATGCAAGATTTTATGCGGGCATGGGTTTTTCTTTCTCCTAGCTAGGTTCCTAGTAGGATCTCTGGGTCTTATGGTGAATATATGTTTAACATTTTAAGGAACTGCCAAGCTATATTCTGAAGTCACGGTATGATTGGCCTTCCTACCACAGCCCAGGAGTTCCCTGTGTCCCACCTCCTTGCCAGTAGGGGTTATTGTCTATTCAGTTAGAGCCACGTAGGGTATGGGGGAAGGGGTATCCTCCCTGTGATTAGAATTTGCATTTCCCTGATGGTTAATGGTGTTCATCATCTTTTCATGTGCTTGTTCACCATTCATGTGTCTACTTAGGTGAAATGTCTGTTGAAACTTTGCACCCATTTTAATCGTGTGTGTGTGTCAGAGACAGAGAGAGAGAGAGATGGTATCATAATAGCTCTTTTTTTTTTTTTTTTTTTTTTTTTTTGAGAATGAATCTCGCTCTGTCACCCGGGCTGGAGTGCAGTGGCCAGATCTCAGCTCACTGCAAGCTCCGCCTCCCGGGTTCACGCCATTCTCCTGCCTCAGCCTCCCAAGTGGCTGGGATTACAGGCGCCCGCCACCTCGCCCGGCTAGTTTTTTTGTATTTTTTAGTAGAGACGGGGTTTCACCGTGTTCGCCAGGATGGTCTCGATCTCCTGACCTCGTGATCCGCCCGTCTCAGCCTCCCAAAGTGCTGGGATTACAGGCTTCAGCCACCGCGCCCGGCCCATAATAGCTCTTTATACATTCTGGATACAAAGCTTTTGTCAAGTACATTATTTGCAAATACTTTCTCCCAGCTTGCAGATTGTCTTTTTATTCTCTTGACAGTGTCTTTTGACATGCCAAAGTTTTAAATTTTGATGATGCCTAAGTTATTGTTTTTTTCTTTCATGGATTGTTTCTGTAATATTTCATCTAAGAAATCTGTGCCTAACCCAAGGTCATAAAGACCTTCTCTTTAAAAATTTCTTCCAACAAGTTTAGAGTTTTAATTTTTACGTTTAGATTTATGGTCCATTTTAACTTTTGTGAATGGTATAGAAAGAAACCTAAGTGTCTTTCTGCATGTCAATGTCCAGTTGTACCAGGATATTTGTTGAAATGTGTATTATGGATTTATTCATTAAAATTGTACTTGTATATATTGTATTCGTCATTTTGTTTAACTGATGCATTCTATTAGCTCTTTTATTTATAATTTATGTCTTTTGGTATTTACAACACTTTTTATTTTTGTTCTAGAGGTTACTTTTGTACTCATATCTTTTAAAATGTCTTATTCAGATTTTCTTATACAAATTTTCACAATTTGTTTTGGTGTTTGTTTTGGGTTTTTTGTTTTGTTTTGTTTTGTTTTGTTTTTTGGGGGGGGGTTTGGTGGTCATAGGTTTTTCTTTTTGAGAGATGGGGGTTTCGCTGTGTTAGCCAGGCTGTCTCGAAATCCTGATCTCAGGTGATCCGCCCACCTCAGCCTCCCAAAGTGCTGGGATTATAGACATGAGCCATAGCCCTCGTTTTGTTTTAAGAGTATTCTACCTATCACTTATTGCCCATATGGCAATCAATGATCAATTGGTGTGTTCTTCTTTCTTCTATCTGTCTCTTTTATCTCTCCACTTCATTTGCATCACACACACACGCACTCACACACACATGAGAAAGAGAAAGAGAGTCCTAGATCCATCTTTGCAACATCATTTAAGCTTCTATCTACCTACAACTACTAGATACAAATATTCAACATATAAAATACCAATAGTCTTTGTTCTGAAGTCTCCACAGTCATCTCTTGGCAATATAAATTTATTTTTGGTGTATTATTTATGAAAGCTCCTGCATGCTGCATGTTAAAACTACTGTTTGAATCATTTGGACATTGGAGGGACTGCTTAGCCAGATATCAAGTCCTTGGTTCACATTTTCTTACTTGGAGTACTTTGAAAATTCTGCTACATTGTTGCTTTCATTTGTATGTATTTTGAGATGTCTAGGTTTAGTCTATATTTTTGTCCATTGTAAGTTGGTTTATCCAGTCATTTTGCTAGGGGCTGTACTGGAGTTAATGCTTCCAAGTCAGTTTTCCCCGGTACCCAGGGGTCCTTTTCAATATGTAAATTCAGATATTACTTCGTTACTAACATTTTCCCCTAGATTACAATTTTAAATAGTAGCTCTGCCCACTGTTTTTGTTTTGTTTTGTTTTATTTGTCTTTATAGGTAAATTGGGTATTTTTCCCAATAATCCATTTCATCCACTTTCTCTTTGTATTTACTTTCTTGCTTTTTTCCTCATTTTCATTGTCTTGGTCTGTTTTCACCTTTTTTTAATGTATTTTCATTGAAAATGTATATTTTCATTCTAATCGATTTTTATTGGATGCCTTGTAATTTGGACCTCATTGTTGATATGATTTTGTCTTTATTTTCCAGCTTCATCTCTCATTTCATTTTTCTTTTGTCTTTTTACACCCATTTCTGTTCTTAGTTTTTGAACTTCTGGTTTAGGATGTTCTGCAGACCTCTCCAGGCTGTTTAAGTGGATCTAATTTTTGAGTATAACATAATAGTTTTCTTCTACTTTGTTATTGATTTTGTAAGGGGGATTTTACCAGCTAAATTGTTTGGAATCCCACCTTTTGTTTTCCTTTTTGGTAGATTTGTGTAGGGAAAGACTGTCTGTGCCTCTGCATTTATGTGGACTGGGCTAGCAATTTAGTTTGGTTCATGAGATATTTACTTCAAGACTATCCTTGCCTGCTTTCTGTCAGTGCAATAAAGTGTAGTTTCCTTACTGAATAGATAATTCTTTCTCTCTGTCTTCTTTGTCAATATTTTGGGAGGTGGCAGTGAGAAGAGGGAGTGATTCTTTTTCTTACAGGACTCCCCCCTCCTTCTTTTGCTCTTCACTGTGCAGCATTCAGCACGCCACCCCTGTTAACCCTTTCCACCTCCCAAGCATGACCTTTTCCAGGTTACGTCCTCACGTCCACCACACAGTTAAAGGCTCTTCTTTATAGTCAGTGCTTTGATCTGCCAGGAATGGCATTTTCATGCTTAAGGCGACTTCCTCTTTCCAGGGATGGAGTCAGATCCATTTCCGACCTGAAACTGCTCTCCCTGTTCTGTGAGCTGCACTTACCCTGCAAACACCTACAGAATGTGGGGACAGCACCTGCATTGTGCTGGAGGAACTTCTCATATTTGATCATTCTCTGTCGTTGAGTTATGCTGAAGATGCTGATTTTGCATAGCTTTGTTATTCTCCATCTTTATTTTATTTAGAAGAGATGTGCAAAGTTTCATATTTATGTAGTTGCCATTACCTCGACCACCCAAAATTCCCCAATGAATTTATTCTTTAAACTCTGACTTACATTAGAAAAGACATATTAAAAACGTATAAAGACGTATTTATTCAGTATGTATAAATGAATGCAAAACAATTAGAAAAAATATTGCTGTATCATGTATCACCTACAGTCCCCCAACAAAACCCCCCTGTTGCATCCTCTTGGGGAGACACCGGCCGCACTTGTTCATTCCCATCCCAGTGACAACCTCCACCACTGCACTCACAGTTGATAAACCCAACATGTCTTTCCACTCCTCTTCAGTGGCCACATCTTCTGTGAGCCTCTCCCGTGAGCCAGCTGTGGCATCCTCCCCCTGTCCTTCAGTGGGGTCATCCTCAGAGGGGTTACTTCCCTTCTTCCTTGGTTACCACCGTTTACCTGGTAGCCATAACTTTTCTTATCTAGTTTTATTCTCATAGCACTGAGTACACAATAGGTACTCAATAAGTGCTCACTAAATCATTTTATTTCCTGCTGGTCTGGGCCATCAGGAAGAAGTGAATACTGGTAAATGCTCAAGATGACAAGTATAAATGATGTCACCATCGTAAGAGGATGACATCACTTCTACCAGCGGTTCTGGATTTTTCCAAACTTCTGGCACATTAATCTTAGTGGAAACTCAATAACTGTTTTTCAGATAAGGTGACAGAATGACAGAGAAGATAGGGAAGAAGATGGGGAGTCCTTCCCACTGCTGGAAATGTCCCCAATGCTGAAGGCAAGGGCTGCCACAGGCCATGCCACACACGTCAGCCTGGCCAGGACCTCCTGTCCACAGACAACCTGGAAATGGAGTCATCTTTGACTCATGGTGGGCTGACCTACTGTGAGCTCAGGCAAGCTTGTGAGCATTAGGGATGGACTGAGTGAAAGCAAAACAGTTCCTTGCAATGCAAGTTCCCCTGTGCTTACCAGAATCTGATCATGGGGAGATACTTCAAAGCCCCTTTTGAGAACACCCATGGGCAGCTGACTTTGGGGCCCAGTGCAGACATTCTGGCCAGAGAGACACCTTATGTTGTGCAGGGAGAACCCCAGAATTGCAGAGCTAGATGTGGTCTGAGTCAGCATGTGCCCACTCCCTCATCCTAGGGGTGATGGAGAGGAAGCCTGGACTAGGCTGTGCCCCCAGATCAGTCTTCCAGGCCAGCAGGTGCAAATCTCCACCTGCCTCTGCGAGGCCCTCAGCTTCTTCCCTTTGCTGGGTCCCTGTGCCTGTGACTCTGCTGTTTATGGGGCACTACCATCTTCCCATCAGGGAGCCAGGTGCACCTGGTACACCTGCAGAGGTGTGCAAATGGAGCCAGGTGGACAGGCATGAGGGTCATGGATAGGCAACATCACCTCCTGCACCAGCATCCTATACCTGGGGTCCCCAGGGTGAGGGACCCAACTCACTTGATGCTACAGACACTTCTTATCCAGAAGTTTCTGATGACTTGAGAGATGGCTTGGCAAGGGAGAAGAGGCAGGGACAGAAGAAATGGGACTTCCACTGGAAAGAAAAACCAGGACTCATTTTGGTTCCTTCTGCCATTTCAGTGGTTGATGTGGGGGTTTCCCCTGTAACTGGCACCATACTTTAAGTATAGATTAAGATGCAAGATCACCTAACCTATAATAATACATGTATTTCACATATTTACAGAACGCTTTTCGTAGAAACGAGAGGGATTTGCACTGAGGCTTAACACCTTCAGGGATACCCTATAAGGATAACAGGACCTAAGGAAAAAATGGAAATTACCTAGAACCTGTTACCCTCCCCACAAAGAGGCTTCCAGGCACTGCTCTGAAGGGCACTTGTGACCAGTACAGTCACTCATGTGACGATCAAGAGGGGTTGATGAAACTAAAAACAGGAAAAAACAGAAGAGCTGAAGCATCATTAAATTCATGAAGTCCCATTTGCCTCTTAAGCTTTAGGTTGCATGTTTCCAACCCAACTCACGTGAATTCAAATCCAATCATCACTGCCATCAAATAGGTTTTACGAGCTGCCACCTGTGCTTCCCAGACACAGAGCCCAATGCTCGGGTGGTGCCTCCTCCCGGAGCCTGAGCCTTCACTTAGCTTTTTGAGGATCTGTTCCACGCACTTGTGCTCCTCTTGAATGCCATCTCTGGGTCTCACGAAACAGGGCACAGGCAAGCCGTTCATGGGCTTGACACAGGTAATTCCTTCATTGTTCCCTTTGGGGTTCCACTTGTCAACCTTAAACCCTCACAGAGGTCCAGGATCTGGCATCCAAGCTGGGGCCAAAGACGAGCTTGAAGGGGTCACCGCCTGGGTGTGTTTGAGAGACACCATCAGGGTGCCGCAGGATGTCAGATCCATGGGGGTCCAGAAGGGCTCTCAAAACAAGAAACAGACTCTCTGAAGCAGGCACGTGTGGGTGACAGCACTCATGCCATCTCACGTGGACAGCTGGCTCCTGTGAGGCTGCCAAGCCAGGGGGCACCCACCATGCTGCCAGGGGCATCCTCAGTAAGACTCACGTGGATGTCCCCTGTAATTGGGCAAAGAAATGGAGCTGAGTGTCCCTCACCAAGCTGAAGGATTGAGGGCAAAGGTTAGCTCAATCACCCATAAAAGACAAAGGTTGGCATGACAACCAGCTGGTATCTGGGGAAACTCACGGGCATCTCGCCTCTGCAGACAAACAGTGGGTTCAATCCTCATGCATTGCACTGAAAGTGTTCAAAGAAAGGAGGACAGAGGAGATCCCAGGAGGCGCCACCATCACCTAGGAGAGCTCCACTCCAGCAGTGGGTCTGCGTGCACCTAATCGAGGGAGCTGCGCCCTGCTCACAAGCTTAGCGAGGTGCACAGGGAAAGCCAGGGTGCAGACTCAGGGGTGTCAAATCTGAGCCTGTCTATAGATCATGGTGGATTTTGATAGCATAACACCCAAAAAAAAAAAAAAAAAAAAAAAAAGGCAAGAATCACCATAGTTGGACTGAGATTTTAGCATCTCTCTCTTTCAATAGAGACTCTTCACAGGAGCCATATGCATATGATTTGTGTCGCTAACACCTTCTCCTACTCTGTGGCTTGCATTTTACCCTCATAGTGGTCTCCTTTCATGACCAGAAGTTCTCAATTATGACATAATCTAACTTGCAAATCTTGTCCTTGATGGATAGAATTTTTTTTTTCCTTTTGCCTTTCATGTTGAAGCTGTGTGGCTGGCATTTGTTTATGTGGTGAGGCAAGACTGACTTTTTCCTACATAGATGTTCAGAGAACCCAGTGTTGTTTGATGGAAAAAAAAAAAAAAAATCTGTACCTGCTCCACCATTAAAATCAAATGTCCACATATGTATGGATTTATTCCTGGATTTCATTATGTTCCTTTTGTCTATCTAACACTGTTGTAAATGGCAAAGATTTTTTCATTTTATTTTCTAATATTTGTTGGTAGTATCCAGAAAACAATTAACACTGAATTCAGTGTCCTTACTGAACCACTATCTGTATTAGTCAAGGTTCTCTAGAGGAACAGGACAAATAGTATGGATGAATATATGAAGGCGAGTTCATTAAGGAGTACTGACTCACACGATCACAAGGTGAAGTCCCACAATGGGCTGTCTGCAAGCTGAAGAGCCAGGAAGCCAGTTCGCCCCAAAACCTCAAAAGCAGGGAAGCTGACAGTGCAGCCTTCAGTCTGTGGCCAAAGGCCTGAGAGCATCTGACAGATCACTGGTGTAAGTCGAAGAGTCCAAAAGCTGAAGAACTTGGAGCTGATGTTCAAGGGCATGAAACATCCAGCATGGAGAAAGATGAAACCCGGAAGACTCAGCAAATCTGTTCTTTCCAGCTTCTCCTGCCTGCTTTATTCCAGCCATGCTGGCAGCTGATTAGATGGTGCCCACCCAGATTGAGGGTGTATCTGCCTCTCCCAGTCCACTGACTCAAATATTAACCTCCTCTGGCAACACCCTCACAGACACACCCAGGATCAATACCTGGCATCCTTCAATCCAATCAAGTTGACACTTAATATTAACCATCACACTATCTTAAATCTAATAATTTCCCCATAGATTACTTGAAGTGTTTTGTATACACTCCAAATAATATTCAAATAATGACAGTTTTATTTCTTGCAACTATGATGTTATTTTTAAATTTTTCCCTATTGCACTGGTTATGAATTCTAGCATAATGTTAAATGGAAATGGTATTTTAAAAAAAGACATTCTTGTTTGCTTCCAGTCTTAGGGGAAAACATTTGAATATTTCACTATTTAATATGATGTTCTATGTGACCATTAGATTAAATTCTATATCTTTACTTCCTTATTTTCTAAGAGTTTTTATCAAAGGCTTTTCCCTCATCTACTGAAATGTCATGAGTTGTCTTTTTGTTCTGGTCCCTTGGTGACTTACACTGATTGACTTTCAAATGTTAAATCAATCCTGTATTCCAAAATAAATGTGAGTTGGATGTCATGTATGATCTCTTTATTCACTGCTAGACTTGGTTAGCTAACGTTTTGCTGAGGATTTTAAAATCTACATTTGTGAGTGACATCAAACTCAATTTTTATTTTCTTGTAATGTCTTTGTCAAATTTCCACTTACACATTATTTGACTCTTATGAAAGAAATTGGAATCTGCAGCTTCTTTTTTTGTTCTCTTGGGTGGGATTGGAATAATTTATTCCATCAGAGTTTGATAGGATCTGCTGTTAAAACCTTTTGAACATGAAGTGTATCATGTGTGTGTGTGTGTATAAAAATATAAATTTGTCATATTTAATTCTGCAAAGAATACTCAAAGATTTTATTTTCCCATGGGTCTGATTTTCTATTTGTTTCCAGGAATTTAATAATTTTATCTCAATGTTCAAATTTATCTCTGTGAAATTTCTCCCAGGGATTGGTCACCTGTGATCTGTGTGGTGGCTACAGGGTCTGTGACACTAACCCCTTTGCAGTCCTGAATTCTCGTGGGCTTTGCCCCTTTTCAAAGATTCCACTTTTGCTTCATTAAATCTCTGTACTGTATATTTATTTTATATTACACTAATTTATACTCATAATTATTTCCAGCCTTCTACTTTCTTATGGTTTAATTTGCTTCTGTAGGTGGATTTTTTAATGATTGATTATTAGCTTTTTTCCTAATATGTGCATTTATTTCCTTCTAATTAGGACACATTAGCTCCATTAACCACCCTCCAACTTGTATACTATTGAGTTTATGTATTTTAGGACTCTATACTTGTTAAAACTCATTAAACATTATTATTATATTCTTTTAAATATACCCACATAGGTACTTTTCTCTTTGTTCTTAGTTCCTCTCTGTATCATTCAACTTCCATCTGGGATCATTGCTCTTCTGCCTGCATAATAACAGTTTGTTTCTATTACTGTTGTTTGTGCTGATATTTTTGTCTCAAAATCTTTATTTGTCTTCATTTTTGAAAAATATTGTTACAGCATGCAGAATTCTAGATAAGCAGTTATTTTCCTTCAACACTTTAAACATATATTTTTGTTGCTACCTGTGTTTCACCATTTTCATTAAAATGTCAGCTATCAATCTTGTTTTTCTGAACGTTAAGAAGTGGGTTGTTTTTGTTTGTTTGTTGTTTTGTCTCCTTTTAAGAATTTCTCTTTGTCTTTGATTTCAGCAGTTTTGCTATACTTTGCTTACTGCAGTTTTCTTAATATTTACCCCAGGTTTTATAGTACTCCTTGCATTTGTCATTTAGTGTCTTTTATTATTCTCACTTTTTGCCTTCTGAGCCCCAATTTTATGTATTCAGCTGGGCTATGAGGAATTATCTGTACTCATTCATTGCTTTTTATAAAATTCACATCACTTATCCTAATATTACTTTTCTGTTTTCCATTTTTTATCCATTTATCTCTCAGTGACTGAATTTTGGATATGTTCTTCTGACATATCTTCAGGGTTACCGATTCGCCCTTTGACTTATCTGATCTGTCGTTAAACTCAGCTACTGAATGGTTAATTTCTATTATTGTACTTTTCAGTTACAGAATTAGCATTTTAGGTTTTTATAGTTCTCAATTCTTTGTCAATTTCTTCTATCTTAATTTTTATTTACACAAATATATTAGGCATTGCTGTTGCAAAGTTTTTGTCCGAGAACTTCAGTTTCATGTCAATAATCCTATCTTCTGGATACTGTGTAGATCTGTTTTGTTTGCTTATGTTCTTTTGATTTTTGGTTATGCTTTCTTTCCTCATATGTCTAGCTGTCTTCTTTTAATGAAATGGAAAACTTTCATATGAAAAACAGTGGGGATAATTTGACGATTTGAGTGGTGTATCTTCCTTTAGAAATTATTCATCTTTTCTTTTAGTTAAACTAGAGGAACAAGTCATCCCTGATGGCCTTAATCCAATCATGGATTGAGGTGATTTTAAGCTAGTCTGTATTGGCGCCTCTGTTTCTTGTTTATCCTTTTATTTTTTTCTTGAATTATAAATCTTTAAGGTCCCAAACCAAAGCCTGAGGGTTGCTGGTATATTTGAAAGTCAACGTACAATCTTATTATTTACTTTCTATCTTGCCTAATTCTTCTATGCTCTTTTATCTCTTTTCTTGCCATCTTTTAGATTTTATTTTTCTATTTGCTATCTCTATCAGCTTGATAGTTACACATGCTTTTACTACTCTTTTCATGCTTCTCCTAGAGATTACGAAGTGCATCCTTTAGTTACCAAAATTTTACTTCATCTTCTGTCTTCCTAGTCCTCCGTGCCTGCAAAGAACTTGCTTTGCTTCTCAGCCTATGGGCCATCGTTTTAAAGAACTGCAAACATCTGTAGGGTGAAACCCACCCCAAATAACAGGCTCCTCTATATGCTCCTCTCCTTTCCTAGATCTTGATAACTCTCCAATACTTTCCAACAGATTTTTATGTTCTTTGGTAGAACAAAGAACATAAAAGGTGTAGAAACCTGGTAGTTATTTGATTGTTGTTTCGATGGTCTCCAATTTTTTGAGTTTTCAAACACAATAGAGAATATGTATCATTGGGACTTTGGACCTAATAACGTCGATGATTTATGAAGTTCTCACTGCGGGCTCAACATTGGTCTAAGTACTTACACGTGCTGTTTCACTTAATCCTCATGATTGGCCTTTGAGTTGGGCCATTGTTAGAACCTCACTTCCCAGGAAAGAAATCAAAAGCACAGAGGCGAACCAAAGCAAAGCCTGGCAGAGGCAAGGGCCACAGCTGTGAAGTGGCAGGTGAGCCTGCAAAGCCTGAGCCTGACCTTAGAGTGGCATCTCTTAGCCCCGACGCCAGTTTACTGGGAAATGGTTAAGCATTTTTGAAAAACCACGGATTCTAGAGTGTTAAGGGGAGAAGTAGGTGGTAATGTGTGGTTAAGAGACTTGAACGTATGCACCTGTCGAGAGGAAGAGCCAGAACCCAGGGAGAGGAAATGTATTCTGTGTAGCCTCAAACTGGAGCAATAAAGACTTTAATATGAATGAGCCTTTTCTAACTGTGCTAAAACTCCAAATTATAGAAATGCCACTGAGGGGTTCCATGGACACACTTTAGTCAACTGGGTTTAATTGTAACAATATTTTTACAAAAGAAATATGCAAATCCCCCCAACAACAAAACTGCATGGCCTTGGGGTAAACTTGACAGACTGTTACCCAAGTGGCTACCTTGTCTGGGGTAAATACCTGGGGTTCATCCTCTCGTGCCAGGAAAATTTAGGACACGGACACACACGAGGAGTTTAGGAGCAAGAAAAAGAGAAAGGAAAACAGCTCTCTTTCCAGAGCGAGAGACGGAACTTCCCAGAGGAAAAGGCCAGCAGGTGGATGCCCTGAGTGCTGGATTTTTCTAGTCCAGCTTGAGGAGGCGGTGTCTGATTTACGTGGGGCTCACAGATGGGTTCGATCACGTATGACGTATGACGTATGACGTTTACATAGCGCTCGGGGAAGGCTGGCCGCCCCACCCTGATCTTATTATGCAAATGCGCTTGCCCCTTGGCCGGCGCCATCTTGTCTGCTCCTTCCTGTACCGGTGCCTGGCAGAAGGGAAGATGGAGCCGCCATTTGGAACACGATTGGCACAACTGCCCGCATCTGTGCCGCAGCTTGATTTTACAGGCTGCTCTTTATTAGAAAGGAAAATGATTTGGGGCTGCTTTTCATTAAAAGGAAAGCCTTACCAGGACTTCCCTACCCTCACTATCTGCCTAAGTCATTTCTTCTTAACTCCTGTATCATTGCTCTCATCCATTACCCAAGAAGGAGGAAAACGAGTCACATGATGACGGGGAGCCAGCAGGAAGGACGGGAAGTGAAGGCAAAGACTGTACAACATCTGGCAGGGCTGTGCCTCCTCGGCCAGTGATGCCACCACGGTCATGTGGCAGATGCCTGTGGGCTCTCTTCCCATGGACGACCACCAGCAGCGGGCTTCCTGGTGGGTACACTCCCGAGGCTGGGCAGCTATCTCTTCTTCAACCTTGAATATAAACCTGTGTGCAGAGGAGCGATGCACTGTGCCAGCAGGAACCCATTTCAGTGCAGGAGAGACCTGCTCCTCATCTTCCAGGTTCGCACGTCACTGAAATGCCTCAGGTACCAAGGAGGGGGTACGACCAGTGAGTCTGCAAAATGGCATTAGCACGGAAACACCCACAGCCATCCTGAACATCCCCGTTCCAAATTTCCCTGAAAGTGTCATACATGGAGATTGAGTTCCACATTTTTACCTCGATGAACAATTAGAAAATGAATTCTATTATCTTTCCATAGAAAAGACAGATGTTCGAGTCCCTTGGCCACTTTTCTGCTGCCCGAGCTCCTGTGACAATGGCATGGTGATATATTGCTGCCGCCTGGGGGAAGCCTGCAGCCACAGGGAACCCAGCAAGGAGATGAGCAGTGCCCTGGCCTCCCCCACCAGCAGAGCCAACTCCCCACAACCTAGGAACCCGCCTTCAAGAAGAATCCAAAATCCACCATGGTCTGGGCACATTGTCTCCGGGGTAGAGAAAAGGAACAGGTCACAAGGAGAGATGATTTCAAGGACGCATCATTGGCACACCCACTTGCATCCAGCATACATTTAATTTCCCTCATTTTGTTGTTGACGTCCATGAGGGCTTCCTGTTCTACCATCTCTGACCCACGGTAGTTTGAGTGACTACTTTGGGAAAATTATACCCCAGTCCTGATGTTTGTTCTTGTACAAACACCCATAGTTATTCCGGATACACATGTAAAACTCGGAGGTTCGAGGGAGCTCGGCCATTTGAGTTGCTAATAGTTCCTATGCCTCTGTTCCTACCGTGGCGGGCAGGGTTATTCCACCACCTGCTATGTGCTGCCCTCAGCTAAGAACAGAACGTGGTGCTGCTGTTCAAATAAAAGAAGAAGTGCTGCATTGAAACCAAAAATGAGAATAATCAGCATAGGAGTCTGGATTTAAGCAAACGCTGGTGTGTTTTTTATCCTCCAATGCAGTCAAGCAAGATCGCCAACACAATTAAGCAGCTGTTTAAGAGAAAGCAACAAAAAAGAAATCCACTTGCAACCAGAAAATAAAATGGGCCGTTTTTCACACTTTATTCCTGTTATAATTGTTCATTTTCAGTAGGCCCTTAGAAGACTATTTTAAGAAGAGATTTCATCCAGTATGGTCAGAGAGCAGTGCTTCTCCACCGCTTTCCAGGCTAAAAGTGTTTATTTTAAACAACACTCAGGGAAACTGCTATGTGACTAGGACGATGGTGGCCAATGCAAGTGGCGGCACCCATCTCCCCTTGTGTGCAGTGGGAAGAGCTGCTCTCCTTTCTCTGAGGGCACACAAGGATGCAAGGGCTCAATTTCATAGGAGGAGGGTCTGTAAGGTGCTTCCCTTGTTTCTAAGAAGCCAACTTCCAAGGAGGAGGGAGCGGATGCCTGGGAACTGCAGATACGGCAGCCTGCAGCCCTGGGTGTCACCCAGTCCCCAGAGCTGAGCTCCCAGACTATGCCGAGATATCAGAAGGCTTTGGTCCAGAAAGTCCTGCTTCTCTTTGTGCCACCTCCTGTCCCTCCCACGTCTTCTGCCTCCCTTCCCCCACTCTGTCCTCTGGATCCTTCCCTTCCTTCTTTAATGGAGGAGAGGAAGGAGAGCCCTAGTGGCTTCCTGGAGGGAACGCTGACTCCTCCCGCCATTGGAATGAATTTGCTCCTCCCGCTTGCACACGCTCCCCACCCCGCTCACGGAGAAAACTGCGGGCTGCTCCTGATCCGTGGGCCCAATGTGATGCACAAGCTGTGTCAACGCACTTTTAACCCCACAGGTGTACAAGTCTGTGTTTATTAGCAATGCCTGCAGCTTCCACAAAAATAGCAGGCAACTCAGGGCAGTCTAAACGTGAATGTGGCCTGGGGGCTAAGCAGGATTTCACCTTCATCTTCCTCAGCCCAGAGAGTCCAATTTGTACCCATGGGCCAGGCTGGCACCCACTCGGTGCCAGCCAGCGAGAGAATCCACAACTGCAACTTGGCACCAGCCTCTCTCCAGGACAAGCACCTGACCAGCTGTTCCTACATCCTGGAAGCCATGTCCTCCTCCTACTACATCCTGGAAGCCATGTCCTCCTCCTACTACATCCTGGATGCCATGTCCTCCTCCTACTACATCCTGGAAGCCATGTCCTCCTCCTAGAAAGTGCAGTCCCGGGAAGAAGAGGAGAAGCCGCAGGTCAGGGGCTTGCAGGACAGGAGGGGCCGTGATCATCCCCATGCTGGTCCAGTCTCCACACCCTAAGCCTGCTCTCAGGGGAGCCGCTTCTGGGATGAATGCACGAACATGGCCTCCACAGTGCCAGCCTGAACCCCCACCTCTTTAGACACAGCTTTGTATCCCGGTGAACTTCTTCCCAGGGATCTGATCAGAAGCAATTCTTTGGTTTTCCAGTGTTCCCAGGAGGAAGGTGGCCTACCAGGTTGGGACAGATAGCATTCAAACACCAAGGACGACGAGCTCGCTGCCCTCCAGGTCCTGTCGCGTTCTGGGGACCTGAGCGGCTCGAGACGTGGAGCACACCTCCGGAACGGGAGGGTACATTCCAAACCCTTTCCTGACTGGCGCTGAAAAGAGTGCGGGCCATTCCCAGCATTCTCTCTTCCGATATTCTCCAAAGTTTTTAGTAGCTACAGGATTCTTAATTTCATATAAAATATTTCAGAAAAATCAAATTGGCCCTTGTCAAGTGAATTTTGACTTTTAAAAAAGAGTCATATAATTATTCAAACCTTAAGTATCAGTACAGAGCTTGGAAACATTACTTTAAAATACATACTGAATTTTTGGAAGGGCTGCTTACTCTCACCAGTATTTTAAAGTTATTTCTCCCCGAAGCATGAACAGAAATTTTATAAAATGCAAACACCAGGACATCTGAACTCCATGAATTCTTTTCTATTACCCTGACTTTCTCCACTTCTTTCCCTCGGCCTAGCCATCACTCTAATTAATAACTAAATAAAGTAAGACTCATCACTTGCTAAATGCAAGCTCTCACCTTGGCAGGAAGCTTATGTTAAGTCTAATGCATTAGAAGTTGAAAAAAAAAATTCTTACAAAAAGCAGCAAATCATAACAGTTGCTAAATTTTCCCTGAAAGGAAAAAATGCATTTTAAAGTAAGTGGGGCCAAATGCGGTGGCTCACACCTGTAATCTCAGCACTCAGGGAGGCCGAGGCAGGCAGATCACTTGAGATCAGGAGTTCGAGACCAACCTGGCCAACGTGGCAAAAACCTGTCTCTACTAAAAATACAAAAATTAGCTTGGCATGTTGGCAGATGCCTGTAATCCTAACTACTGGGGAGGCTGAGGCAGGAGAATCACTTGAACCCGGGAAGCAGAGGTTTCCGTGAGCCAAGATCGTGCCACTGCACTCCAGCCTGGGTGACAGAGCAAGACTCCATCTCAACAAAATAAAACGTAGAAAATAAAATAAAGTAAGTGGTATATTTTCTTCCTTCTCCCTAACTTGAAATTTCCCTTGGTAAAACTCAGGAGAACAGAGCCCGATATGGCCATCCATCACGGATCAATCGACTTTCTGGAGGCATTTTTCTCCATGAGAAAAGACTCCCATTTGCTCTAATCATTTTGGATTTTTTTGGCTGTCATAACACTCGTTTCCCAGGGACAAACTAAATAACCAAGGTCCATGAACTGAATACATTGTGCAGCATACTGCCTGGACAAGGCAACAGAAAACGTTTTTGCACCAAAAGGCTGGCTTCATCCCTCAACAAGTGACATCTTAAAAGCAAAACTGGAGGACTCAGAAAGCTGTGTTTGCTCAAGAAAGAAAACCCAGTTCACTTATTCTATTAAGATAATGAAGGAGGCATTTCCATAATACAGAACTCTTGTTAGTTTTAACACCTTCTGATAAAACCTGACCCAACATGTCTGTCAGGAGAGGCTAGGGAGCAACGTGGAGAAAAATAAGCTCAAAAGCACAGCGGCTTCCAACAGTGCAGTGTGCTCCTCACTCACCGTACACCCAGTGTGGACAGCAGAGCAGCAGGAGCTGTGGGCGTGGGGCCTGGACGTCACTTTTACCAAACCGGTGGCCAGAGTTGGTCTCCTGGCCAAATCAACTTCACGGGCTGGGGAAGCTCAGTTCTGCTGGGCACCCCAAAGGAGGGCACCCTGGTGATATTGGGGAACACTCATAATTGCACCTGAGTTGCTGCCATCGTTCCCAATTATGGGTCATAAAAACCTGACATTTAAGACATTGGAGTTCTCAATGCTAACCACTCAATAATAGCATGGGGGAAGCTTTCATGCAACACCTGCCCAGACCCCTCCCAGGTCAACAAATTCCAAATCTCAGGGTGGAACCCAGCCATCTTTATCATTTCAAAGCTCCAACGCTTTGATTTCAATACATAGTGGGTTTAAGAATCCCAGCAACAGTCTGACAGCCTCCCCCATCCCGCACATGGCTCAGGAGTGTCCATTCCTCCTTGTGATGACACCACCAAGCACAGCATCTCTGCAAGCTTCAGCTTGAGGCAGAGACTGAACCAGCCAGCATCAGTGTCTCCAAGGCAGTGGAATCTCAAACTCCAGTGTACAGAGAATCACCTGAAGTGTTGCTTAGAACCCCATGCTAGAGTGCCCCAGCACCCCCAGTTCTGATCCGTGGCAGCCAGTGGAGTCCCCCAGCCCAGGAATCCACATTTTGGCAGATGCCCCACTTAAATACAGAGCTAAGGAGTTTTCGACCTCCCTGTGCTGACTCTGAACAGAATGCTTCTGTTCTAGTGGGTGGAAACTGCCTGAGAACAGGACCCAGCCTGAGGACTTCCAGTGGGTGCCCTGGCTCACACCGTCATTCATTCAGCCACGCAGACCTAGACTTAGCAGGTACCAACCAGGTGCCAGGTCGCAGACCAGGGAGGAATCCCGATGGCTTTTCTTCTCCAGCAGCCTCGTGGGTGCTGTGAGCCCTTGCTCATACCAGGGTGCCAGCTAGTTCAGACCAAGGGGCTCAGTGGCAGCAGGGGTCCACTAGTCACAGGTTGTAGGCTTGGCCTCGCTGCTGCCATGAACTCCCCACTGTGACAGAGAACTCAGGACAGCAGAACCTCAGGGTCCACGGAGCTGTGCTCTGGCACAGGGACAACAAGTGGCATTTGCAGACAAAGAGTCTCTGCTCTTCTCACTGGCCATGCCCCATTTTTTTCCTTCCTACCTCAACACTGGGCACCAGCAAGCAGAGGAAGAACAGCAGGTGTTTCTGAGCCAAAGCCTGTCTGCACCGCACGCAGCACACAGTAGACCCTGAGCACTGTCAGCACCATCACTGCTGTGCTGTGGTCTGTAGGTGTCTCTTGAGCTGAGAGTTGCCAGAGGTGCCGAGGATACGCTGAGTGCTGTTATCAAGCAGCCCCACCTCCTACCTCTTCCCAACAGGACAGCATTGCTCTCCTCAAGCCAGACTCTGGGCCCTAGTGCCACCAGGAGCCGTGCAAGCAGCTGTGGCTCTAGTCCAAAAGACAGCTTGCACCAAGCCTGCATCCGCACTTGCCTGCTCAGGGCATCTGCAATTAGGGATGGGGCCAGGATTGGCAGAGTGTGTGTGTGCCCGTTCCCACAGACCGCTGGGTGGCCCAGCCCGGACAGTGCACGGGAGCTCACTGGGCAGCAGGAACCCCTGAGAGACAGTCTCACTTTATACTTCAGGGAATCAGTGGGGCTTCTGCCCTAATTCCACCTGTGCCCACAAAGTCAAGTCCATAGCTGGATCCCAACGTCACGCTAAGTCCATTTCCGCACATCCCTTCTCCAGTCCCAACAACAGCTCTGCCAGGGAGCACCACACATCCAGTGTTGACAGACGAGGAGGCCAGGACTCAGACAGGCTGCCCAGCCCTGGGTCACAAGCCAAGCAGCACCCAAGCCGAGACGTGAATGCTGGCCCAAAGCTGCCCTCTTCCCACAGTACTTCGTGGCCCCAGGAGCAGGTGCAAGGGGCTGAATGTCTGTGTCCCCAGCAGATTCATATGTTGAAACCTAACCCCATTCATATGATGGCATTACATGGTGGGGTTTTTAGGAGGTGATTAGGTCATGAGGGTGTGGCCTCAGGGATGGGACAGCGCCTTATAAAAGTGAAGGGGTGGCCTACCCCTCCACACCTGTGGGTGTTTCTCATTAGGTGGAACGAGAGACTTGAGAAAAGAAATGAGACACAGAGACAAAGTACAGAGAAATAAAAACTGGGCCCAGGGCACTGGCGCTCAGCATACAGAGGACCCATGCCGGCACCAGTCTCTGAGTTCCCTAGTATTTATTGATCATTATCTTTACCATCTTAAAGATAAGGGAGTGGCAGGATAATAGGATCATTGTAGGGAGAAAATCAGCAGTAAGACATACGAATAAAGATCTCTGTGACATGCATAAGTTTAAAGGAAAATGCTGTGTCTTCATACGCATATGCAAACATCTCCATAAACCTTTCAGCAGCATTGCGCCAGCAAGTCCCACCTTTTGCCCTAAGGCAGTTTTCTCCTTTCTCAGTAAACAGAACATACAATCGGGTTTTACACCGAGATGTTCCATTGCCCAGGGACGGGCAGGAGACAGATGCTTTTCTCTATCTCAACTGCCAAAGACCGCCAAGAGGCCTTCTTTCCTCTTGTACTAGTCCTCCTCAGCACAGACCCTTCACGGGTGTCAGGCTGGGGGACGATCAGGTCTTTCCCTTCCCAGGAGGCCATATTTCAGACTATCACATGGGGAGAAAACTTGGACAATACCTAGCTTTCCTAGGCAGAGGTCCCTGCGACCTTTGACAGTGTACGTGTCCCTGGGTACTTGAGATTAAGAGAATGGTGATGACTTTTAACCAGCAAGCTGCCTTCAGGTACTTGTTTAACAAAGCACACCCTGCACAGCCCAAAATCCTTTAAACCTTGAGTCACCACAGCACATGTCTCTTGCAAGGACAAGGTTGGGGGTAGGGTCACAGATTAACAGCATCTCAAATACAGAACAAAATGGAGTCTCTTATGTCTACTTCTTTCTATATAGACACAGTAACAGTCTGATCTTTCTTTTCCCCCACAAAAAGGGGCCCCAGGGAGCTCTCTCCCCAGCCTGTGAGGACGCAGCAAGAAGGTGGCCACCTGCAACCCAGAAGAGCCCTCCCCAGAACCCAACCATGCTGGCATCCTGACCACAGACCTCCTGCCTCCAGAACTGTGAGAAATACATCTCTGATGTTGAAACCACCCAGTCAGCAGGACTTCGTTACGGCAGCCCACGTGAGCTGAGAAACCGCACTGATATTTTCCGGCTGGGTCTGCGTCTGCCTCTGCTTGGCACAGGCTGCTGTTCATCCGTCTCTGGCTGGATGGAATCACACTCAGACACACAGCAGCTGCCCTCACTCACAGCACCATGGTTAAAGTTGGCTCACTTACAAGTATCATTTCTTTTCTTTTACCCATGTATTATTCCCCTCCTCAACCTCTTCTTCCCCAAAATTATGCAAAGTAATTCAATCAGATAATATACTGACAGTAATGCAGAATTGAGGAGGTCATAATTTGAAAGAGGAGAGAGACACCACTGTCCTAACCAGGGAGGTCCAGTCTCTCTCCATGATTGTGAATCCAGCTGGACTCCGAATGTCCTGAAGGCCAGAGCAAGGAGGGAAATGAGTGAGGAGCAGAAAGCGCTTCAGAAAATAACCACAGGTGCCATGGCTCATGCCTGTAATCTCAGCACTTTGGAAGGCCAAGGCAGGGGGCTCATCTGAGGTCAGGAGTTCTAGACCAGCCTGGCCACCATGGCAAAACCCTGTCTCTACTAAAAATACAAAAATTAGCTGGGCATGGTGGTGGGACCCCGTAGTCACAGCTATTTGGGAGGCTGAGACAGGAGGATCACTTGAACCCAGGAGGCAGAGGTTGCAGTGAGCTGAGATTATGCCACTGCACTCCAGCCTGGGCAACAGAGTGAGACCCTGTCTCCAAAGAGAAAAGAACCACAGGGAAAGCATCTCTTCCTGGTGCCTCCAGATTGTGAGCCCTAGAATGACTGTTTTTCTTCCTGTCAAAGGCATTTGCTCCTCCGGACATGCATGTGATTTGCCCCCAGTGACTGACAAATAAGGAAATAAAAGTGACCTGCAAAGACTCAGTTCTTCAAGCCCATTTAGCACGTTGTGGTCACAGAGGGAACTGAACACAAACGGGAGCATGGGGAACGCAGAGCATGTACTAACCGGCCCTGGCCCAGCACTTGCACGAAGAGTCCACCCATTCCTACCTGAATAAATGTCTCTGAGCCCCTGTCAACAGGCACACACCAGCCTGAATCACTGTCCGAGCACCTGTCAACAGGCACACACCGGCCTGAATCACTGTCCGAGCACCTGTCAACAGGCACACACCGGCCTGAATCACTGTCCGAGCACCTGTCAACAGGCACACACTGGGAGAGACACAACCTCTCTCTGTGTTGTCTCCCTTCCCGCTGCGAGGGCAGGACACTAAAACATGACTGAGGAGACTCAAATCTGAGGCTTCAGGAAAATGGAGCAAACGGCTCCCTCTCTGATAGAAAATGCTGTTTTGGCCACAGAATCCAAGTAGTTTTTCCACCATTTCATAGAGACCTGGGAACTGATTCCCTCAGTGACTTTGAAAATGATCCGTTATTGTGAAATGTTAGCCAAAATCTTGAGTGGAAATGTGTCCCCAGCATCCACCATTCCAGGAAGGAAGCGAAGTAGAGGGGGATGTTGTCTGGGAGCGGGGTCTGCTGAGCAGTCACTGTGGTGTGGGCAGCTGCTGCGGTCACAGTCGGCTACTCCCTCGCAGACGCCCAGGCCAGGAGCAGACGCCCACATGGCCTGATGGATAAACACACATGGACAGCGGGGAACTGGATGAGCTGGAGTCACAGCAAGAGGACCTGGTCCCAGTAGGGCCCAAAGTGCTTTACAAACCGTCTCTGTGGGTCTGCCGCTCCTACCAGTGGACACTGGGCACCTGTCTAGCATTTACAAAGCCCTCCCTCCGGCTCAATGTGACGAGTGCTGAGGAAAGAAAGGCCCCATGTCACCACCACAGAGGCCTCGGGGGCATCCAGGCATGGCCCTTGGGGACGGGCTTATCAGCACCTGCTCCAAGTCCTCTCCTTGTCCCCATGGTCACAGAGAGGGCAAGACCACACACCCTGCCCCACGGACGACCAGTACCCTTCAACCCGAGCAAGTCCCGAGGATTCAGCCCATTCCCGACCTCACCTGGCTCCTGGTTTCCTGACATCTTGCAAAGGGAAGAGAATAAGAGCTTCGGCTTGCTTAGTGGGACTGGTTTCCGGCGCAGGAGACAGGAAAGCCAGAGGAAATGCTGGCCCCGGGGTCTGACGAGGAGCAGGACAGGGTGGGGAAAGGCTTTCTCAATCCTGGATCCCTCGGGCTTGCCAAATTTCAGGCCTAACCTGGAAGCCTTGAGTACGAGGCGAGGGAGAAATAAATCACCTGGAGGCCGACCCCTCCCTCCAAGCAGGGGTGGGGCAGGGGGTGCTGCCCGGGCCTTGTCTTCTGCTGACCCCACACCTGCCCCTGCTCAGAGTTGAGAGGAGCGTGTGTGAACTCCGAGGAAAACCTCCACTTAGAGCTTAAGGCTTAACTAAGCCTGAGGATACCGTCAGCTGCTACAGCCCTTCCCGGAGGCAGAGAGTCCCTGAGATGACTCTCGGACCCAGGCCTCCAGCTCTCTGCCCTCTCCCAGCTCTGATGCACCATCCCACCTGCTGCCTCACACCCAAAGGCGCGTCTGGGATGTTCACAGCCCACCCGTCCCAGGCGCTGCCTCTCCCCTCTGCCCTCGCTGGCGCCTCCTGGTTTCTCCCTTCTGTAGAATGTCACCCTCCACCTCCGGCCCTGTCAGATTCCCAGAGCCGCCCCCTACTTCTCTACCAGCCTTACCCGCCTATGCAGGGGTTTGCCAAGTGCCACAGTCCTGCGAAGTACCCTTACCTGCTCCTTCCTTCTATCTCCAATTTCGGCAGCTCATCTGCTCCCCCAACCACGATGACACTCCCAGCTGCACGTTTCGCTTCACTTCATCCGGCGCATAGCTGCCAGAGCTTCCTAACGTCTTATGATTATTATCATCTCATCAGGCCTCCTTTCCTATGAAAAATCTCCAGCCTGCCCGGCCTCTACCTGCGCCAGCAGGCCCTTATCTCAGTACAGTCCCAAGGAGATCTCCAGCTCCGGCAGCCCCCACGTGTAAATCCCACCCACCTCCTGTGAGCGGCAGGATGGCAGAACAGCTTCCTCGAGTGGCCCTCTCACAGGAAATACTTACAATGGTGCATGAGAACTCTGTCGTTTTAGTGCTGGCTGCATACAGTATTAAACAATATGTAAATAGGAGCCAGGGGAGGTAAGACCAAAGCTGGTCTCGCCCTGGGGTTTCTGCAGAGCCTTGGGAGCCTGGAGTTTCTCCTTTGGTGGCTGCACGGGACACACATGGGGGCAGCAGACAAAACCCAAGGGTCACTGGATAATCCCAAGGGAGGTTTCCATATTAAGATAGAACTCAGAAGGCTGTGTCCACCTTTACATACAGCAAGCAATAACCCTTGCTGCACAGAAAACAAATAAATGTGCTTGTCTCAACTCTCACATCGGGGAAGGAGAAAAACTTTCCCAGGAAACCACAAGACAGTCCTCTTCCAGGTCTGCTGTCTGAATTCACTGTAGTATAGATCAAAAAACTTCAAACAGGAAATTTTAATTACATCGGTGCCTAGTGGAAATGCCCCGGACAATAGGAAGAAGTAAGTGTGCAGCCTCTGGAGGAAATAAATCTCAACCCACCTCTCAAAGAAGTTCGTGGGTAGCGTTGAGGGAAAAGAACAACCTGTCTCCTAAGTAAGAAGATAAATCGCGTTGAGTGCAAAGCCACAGAAGCAGGCATGCACACGTTTATTATGATTGATATTTTAAAGAAATAAAAGAAGAAAGCTGCAAACAAGAAGCACAAATGATTTTTAAAAAACAATTTCTAAAGATGAAAAATATGATGATTAAAATAAAAAGCTCAGTGATCTCCAGGTCCAGGAAGTTGGAACGGAGGCATCATTCCACCTGCCGAGTGTAACTAAAGACGCTGGATGTTGTTCTTGGAAACACACAGAGTTTCTGAAGGGTGCAGAAAAGACAGATGGATGAGGGACCCCGGGACCTGAAGAACAACAGAGTGGTGAGTTCTCGGGGCTTTCTTTCACTTTACATATCTCAGATTTCAGGTGGAAGCAGCCAGCAATCTGGAAATACCCACAGGTACAGACAAAGAAAGCCTCAACCAAAGTTTGCTCCCTGCAGGCAGTGGATCAGAACAGAGGCAGCCTGTAAAGACAGAAAACTTTTAGGAGCTCCACTCTAGCTGACTATCACAGAAAAAAAATCTGTGTCACCCCTCCCCCACCCACCACCCTGGCCATTGATACTAGCCAAGGCCAAGTGGGGAGCCTGGACTTCCACTTTCACGTGGTTTGATGGAGGTGCCTCAACCTCCCCACTGCAAGATGGTGTCAGAGAAGACCTCATAGGGAGCTGGGACATTTATATCCAGAGGCAGAAGAAGGACCCCTTTGGGATATCCATGGAGCCCCTAAGGGGAGCCTCAACCTTCACCCCACCCAGCAGGAACAGGACACTTTCCCCTCCCCTTCTTGCTATTTGGGATTTGGCAAAGCCCGAGGGATCCAGGAATGAGAAAGTCCTTCCCCACCCTCTCCTGCTCCTTGCTAGGGTGGTGTCAGAGGACACTGTCCTAGTAGAAAGTCAGGAATCTTACCAGCATCCAGTGGAAACGAGGCTGGCCCTCCTCCTCTGGGGCCACATGGGGAGAAGTAATGAGGAACTACCACACCCCACACCCGAACTAAGCAGTCATCAGTGGGTGCCTAGTGGGGATTTGGAACTTCCACCCCAACCCACAGTCATGAGGCGCAGCCCCTTCGAAGCCAATGGAGCTCAAATAGGAAGCCTGGAGTTCCAGCCTCACCTGGCAATAACAGGACAGCTGCCCCTTTTCCTGCCAGAGTGGTGTCAGAGAAAGCCAGCTGTGACTCCTGTTTCAAATAAGATTCAGTGTCGTACAACATAGTACCTAAACTGTTCAAGATTCCATTTTTTTTTTAAATCATTTATGATAACAAGAACCAGGAAGCTCTCAAAGTGAATGAAAAGAAGACAACCAATCCATGTTTAACACTGGGGTGATAGAGATGCTAGAATTACCTGACAAAAGACTTTTTAAAGCAACCATCAAAAAATGTTTCAGACATGCTTGAAATAGAGTCTCATATAATAAATCAAAAGTCTTAACAAATAGAAGATGTAAATAAAAACCAAATGACCATTTTAGAACTGAAAAAAATATATAGTGGTTAAAATGTTAAAAGCCCAAAGGATGGGCTTACCAAGAGAATGGAGGGAACAAAGGAAAGAATTAGTAGAACAAAAGAAACTGCCTGATCTGACCAACAGAGAGAAAATAGACTAAAACAGGTGAGCAGAGCCTCGGGGACCTGCAAGATTGTGACAAATGTCCTAACATGGGTGCCACCAAGGGCAGGTGGAAACAGAACTGGAAGTAACAATCGATGGAAACTTCCCACATTTGGCAAAAGACATAAACCTAAAACTTCCAGTGCTAAGCAAACCCTAAAAGATAAATCCAAAGAAATCCATACAAAGCCACATTATAGTCAAGTTTCCAAAAACTAATGAGAAGGGAAATATCTTGAAAGCAGAGAAGAGAAACGGCACCTTACCTCCAGGGGAAAAACTGTGGGAATGACAGTGGATTTCACAGCAGCAACTGTGAGGGGAAGAAAGGAAGCATCACACATTGTTCAGTAATGAAAATTCTCTATCCAGTGAACATATTTTTCAAGCATGATGGGGAAATAACACGTTCTTGGAGAACAGAAATAAGAGAATGTTGTTGCCAGAAGACCTATTGAAGAGAATGACTGAAGGAAATTTTCTAAACAGGAAAGAAGAGAATCAGGGGACTTGGAACATCAGGATGGAAGAAAGCACTCAGCATGCAAAAGCATAGGCAAATATAATATATTTTATTTTCTTCTCAAATCTTGTAAGTTATGTTTGAGGGTTGAACCAACAATCATAACTCTGCCTAATGTGGCTCTGAATACATGTAGAGAAAATTTTAAGAAAAGTATATTATATATGAGGGAAGGTAAAGGGATAAAAGGAGAGGTGAGGTTTCTTATACCTTACTCGAACTGATAAATGGCCCATACCAGTGGACTGTGACAGCTTATATAATACCTAGATAAACCAATTTAAGAAGCTATACAAAGGGATACAACCAAAAATACTATGGTTAAAGCAAAAATAGAATTCTAAAATATTCTCATGGAAGCCACAAGAAGACAGAAAAAATAGCAAACAGAGAAATAAAAAAAAGAACAGAAAACAAAAATTAAAATGACATTGAAATCCTAACATTTCAATATTTACATTAAATGAAAGTGGTTAAAATACACCAATTGGAAGAGAGAAATTGGCAAAGTATATTTAAAAACATGATCCAACTGCATATTGTCTAAAAGAAACTTACTTCAAATATAATGAAATAAACAGACTAAAAGTAAACAGATGTGAAAAGACATTTCAGACAAGTATCAATCAAAAGAAAGGAGTGGCTATGTTAATTTCAGACCAAGAATACTTCAGAGCAAAGAAAATTACCAGAGATAAAAAGGAATATTATGTAATGATAAAACAATTCACCAAGAAGACATAGCAATCCTAAATGTGTATGCATCAAACAGCAGAACTGCAAAATTCGTGGAGTTAAAAATTGATAGCACTGACAGGAAAAATAAACAATCTACATTGTAGTTGGCAATTCCAGTACCTCTCTCTCAATTGTGATAGAAAAATTAAACATAAAATCAGCAATAATACAAAAAAGTTTAAAATACCACCAAGCAATATAACATATACAATATTTATAGAACATTCTGCCAAACAACAGCAGGATACACATTTTTTAAGCCAGTCAAATTTAACAGCAGGGGGGTTGTATACCAACTTTAGTGACACTAATGTTAATAAGTTCTGATGGCCTGTTACCATCAGACCAACAGAATACACATCTTTATTATGTGTCCATGGGATATATCATAATAGGATACATCATGGGCCATAAAACAGATCTCAACAGATTTAAAAGATTGTATTCTTCAACCACAATGGAATCAAATTAGAAATCGATAGCAGAAAAATAGCACAAAAATATAGAAACACTTGGAAACGAAATGACACCCTTCTAAATAATTCACGGTTCAAAAGAACATTCTTAAATAAAATTTTATGCTGAACTGAATAAAAATGAAAATACAACATATCAAAATTTGTAGGACAAAGCTAATGCCATGCAGAGAGGGAAATTCACAGTAATAGATGCTTTTATTAGAAAAGATGAAGGGTCTCAAATCAGTAATCTAAGCCTACATCTCAAGCCCTGTGATAAAGAAGAGCAAAATAAATGAAAGCAAGCAGAAGGTAGAAAGGTAACAATAAAGATAAGAGTAGAAATTAATGAAATTGAAAACAGAAAAATAACAGAGAAAACTAATGAAGCAAAGAGTTTGTTCTTTGAAGAGATCAATAAAATTGACAAACTTCCTAAAAGATTGGCAAAGAGAAATGAGAGAAGACACAAATTACCAATATCAGGAATATCACAAAAAATCTTGCAGACTTCAAAAAATAATAAAGGAATAAAACAAAGAAATCTCCACAAGATACATTTGAAATCTTAAACAAAATGGACCAATTCCTCAAAAAGCACAAACTACCACAGCTCACCCAATATGAAATAGATCATTTGAATAGCTCTGTGTTTAGAAAATTGAATTTCTACTTTAAAAAACTACCCCCCATACCCCGCCGCAAAAAAAAAAATAAATCTCCAGATCCAGGAATTGCATTACTGGGCATTTATCTCAGAAAAGTATAGTAAAGGGAGAAGTACAGAATAATCCACTGAAATTTTAAGTTCACACAAAAACACATCCACAAATGTTTACTGCAATTTTGTTTGTAAAAGTCCCAAACTGGAAACAAGCCAGATGTCCTTCAGCAGGTGAATGGATAGGCAGGCTGTGGTGCATCCATTCATACCATGGAATACTTCTCAGCAATAAGGAGGCATAAACTATTGATAACAAGGAAGAACCTGGATGAATCTCCAGAGAAGTATGCTCCAGAAGAAAGCCAATCTCAAAAGGTTATGCATTATACTATCTCATTTATAGAATTCTCAAAATGACAAAATTATAGAACTGGAGAACAGATTAGTGGTTGCCAGTGATCAGGTATGAGGTTGGGGATAGAAGTAGGCATGGGCCTAAAAGGGAAACCTGAGGGATCCGGTGGGATGGAAATGACTATATCAATGTCGATATCCTGGCTATAACATTGTACTATGGTCTTTCAAGCTCTTACCACTGCGGAAAACTGGGTAAAGAATATGCGTGATTTCCCTGTATTCTTTTTTTCCAACCATATATGAACCTACAATCATCTCAGAATAAAAAGGTTAATTAAAAATAACTCAGTAATCGGATTAATTGGTGGATTAAATGCAGATGAAGGAAAAATTAGTGAACTAGAAGAGAGATCCAGAAAAATCATCTAAGTAATATTATGGGGCTAGCAGAATCTCAATATGAAAAGCAGACAGGGACCAGAAAGGAAAATTGCAGGCCAATTTCACTTGTGAACATAGACGCAAACTCCTACAGAGTATTAATCAAAGTGAATACGACAGTGCATAAAAACATTCAAAAACGCATGGGCCTCTCCTCAGAACTCTCTGAATGTTCTTACAGCTCGAAGAACAAATGAATGTCCTTACAATCTGTCTTCCCCCAGAATAAGTAATCAGAGAGAGAAAGAGAAGAGGAAGAGGAGGAAGAGGACAAGCGGGGAAGGGGGAGAAAAGAGAGAGAGAGCCCAAAGCCATGGTGCATTTTACAACCTTGTCCCTGGATTCGCACACTGTCGGTTCAGCTTTCATCTTTTCATCAGAAGCAAATAGATAAATCCAGTTCACTTTCAAGGGATGGGGAGTTAAGCCCCACCTCTGGAAAAGAGAAATATAGACTAATCTGTTCATATAATTTAGGACCATCACGACGTTACCTGTGACAGCAATATAAACACGAAGTATCCAGAAATAAACAACCAAATATCCATAAGCCTCTTTGGGAGGAAGTTACAAAACTTTATTTAAAAGAGCTAAAGAAGACCCAGAGGAGGGATAAAGACCATAGTACTAGACAGGAAACCTCAAGGTTCCACAGAGCTCGTTTCTCCTCACCTTGATGTACCATCCAGTGCAAATTTAACCCGAATCCCAGGAGACTTGTTTTCCATATGGAACTTGAAAAGATTATTGTAAATCATACATGGAGAAATAAATGGCCAAGAATAGCCAACATACTCCTGCAAAAGGATACCATGGTGATCAGTGTTGGGCAGGGCAATTCCTTGAACAGATGTCAAGACTGACTATGATCCTGAAGCATCGCATGTCTTTAGAGAAGGCAGGAAACCTTGAAGGTCCCAGCATGAAGATGACATAGATCAACAGGCTCTTGTCCCCACTGAAGGGAAAGCAAAGAGCTGCTTCCTTTTTGCTGAAAGTTTGACATCACCTAATAGGTTAAATGTGTCTCTATCAAAACCCCAGCAAGCAAAGGCGCCTAGGCAGGCATAGGGCCTTGAAAAGCTGCTGCCCAGTGCACCAGAACATACATAGGAGAATGTCTGGAGCAGTGCAATTCACAGGTAAGACAGGCAGAATACACCCAAATGCCCACCTACCAACAATAAGTGCAGTATACTCAGACGACAGAATGTTCTCCAGCAGTGAAAATAGATTTGCCATATGCACGGACATGGATGAATCTCAAAATCACCACATCAAGCAAAAGAAGCAAACAAATTCCAGACTGTGCAGTTACTTGTGTGTAACTTCAAAAAGAGAGAAACTAAGCAGTCTATTGTTTAGAGACACACATAGAGGTGGGGCAACCGTAAGGAAGGACAAGGGATTCAGTTGACTTTGAGGGCAGTGTTTGGCAGGTAGAGAGTTGGAGAGAGAGACAGAGGGAAAGGTGATCGGGGTGGAACACTGGGAGGTAGGATGACCAACTGCCCGATTTTGCCAAGAAATGAGAAATTTCCTAAGGTCTAGAAATTTCAGTGCTACAACCAGGACAGTCTTGGGCAAAGCGGAACTATTGGCTACCCTTCACTGAAAGCTTCTAAGTTTCCAGAACATTCTGATTTGGCCCTGTGGCTCTTTATTTTACCATTATTTTTAGACTAGATGTAGCAGGTGAAATGGTACCCCCCAAAGATATATCCACATCTTAACCCCCGTTACACTGCGAAGTGACCTTATTTGGGAAAAAAAAAAAAGGGCGTCTCTGCAGATGAAAATAAACGACGACTCTGAAGATGAGATCATTTGGTTAACCAAGTGAGTTCTAAATAAGAAATAAGTATCCTTATAAGAGACAGAAGTGGAGAAGACACAGAGAGAAGGAGAGAGCCGTGTGAAGATGGAGGCAGAGTCTGGAGCAATGTCGCCACAAGCTCAGGGACACCTGGAGCCCCCAGAAGCTGGAAGGGCAGGGAAGCTTTCTCCCCACAGCCTCCAGAGGGAGCGTGGCTCTGCTCACACCTCAGTTTTGGACTTGTGGCCTCCAGAACCATAAGACAATCAATCTCTTTTGTTTTAACCCAGAAGGTTCATGGTAATCTTTTGTGGCAGTCACAGTGAACCAATTCACTGAGTGCATATATTTTTATACCCTGTTTTGGTTACATAATATATTTTAAAATAGAAAGAAAAATTTTGACACCGCCCCCCCCCCACCCCCCCCTCCTTTCAGGTAGCAGCTCTCACACACCACCCCTCCCACCATCCATGACCCCCCTCCCAGAGTAGGTCTACAGCACGTGTTTGAAAGTCCCCTATTTTGGCTTCTTGTGCATACATAAGTAAATGCTTCCAATCTTCCCTGTCAGATGTAAATATCCTTGAAAACACCAATCAAGACTTACGCAATGTTCATACCCCGCAGTGTCTAGACCAGTGTCAATCAAACAAAGTGCGCAATCAACGCTGCTGAGCGAATGAATCTGTAAATTAGCGTCAGCAAAACTCTACGAGGCAACAACCAAGCCGGGTGAGACTCCCGATGCACATCGGATGCCGGCGGCCCCTGGCACATCCTGCAGATGCAGCCTGGAACCAGCAGGCTGCAGTTCTCAGCAGTGCCCGGTCTGCCTTCCATCTTCCATTTCCAAATTGCCCGCTCATCCCCCGCCCCCTGCCTGCCCTCCCATTTGCTGTGTCTGCGTCCACCTCTGAGACGCTGGTGTTCACCGCTCAGCCATGGTATTTCCCATCCCATGAACCACAAGCACCCACTGCAGATGGTTCCCAGCACTGTCTGTGGATTCTCAAGGCCAGCATGTGAGGTCCTGGGCTCCGGGTTTCCCCTTTGCTCACACCCGTGTCTCCCAGGCTTGGGCAGCCCATGCACAGTTATTAGGACGAGCCGGAGAGGCCAACACACCTCAAACCTGTGTCCCAAAGACAGTGAGAGCAGACGGCTGGCTCACTTGTGGACAGGGACACTGTAGCAAGCCCAGGATGCCACAGCTGCTTCCACCTTCTCGTGCAGCACACAGCTTCTGTTTCCGCAAAAGCACTTGTCACCCTTCCCCACCAGGTGCTGCATAGCAGACCACCCGCAAGGCTTCACCAGACTCCCTGCCTGGCTTCCAGCTGGGCTCAGCCATTGGGAAGTCCTGTCAGGAGATGGGAGGGAGGGAGTGGGGGAGGAGAGAGAAAGGAGAGTATTTATCCACATTACCCATGCTTGCTGTCTGCCTGCAGGGCTCCCGCAGACTGGGTGCTTTCCTTGGGTGATGGACACAGCTCCTGCAAGATTCCCCATGCCCCTGGTTTCCACCAGCTGTTCTTCCCCCTTCTCTCTTCAATCCACAGCATGGTACATGCCCCATGATCCCATGTCCAGCACAAAGCACCGTGCCCTCCCCACACTCTGCCCACCTTCACATTATCCTCTTATTAAACTCTCCTTAAATTCCACAAACTGAGGATGCATCTGTTTCCCACGAGGACTCAGGCTGGCCCAGCACCTGCGACGTTCCCCAGGAGGGCACACGGTGGGATCTCACCACCCTTCCCATCTTCCAAGCCAGTGGGGCACCAGGACACACTTACTCCCAGGTAGGGCCTCAGGATACCACAGGCCAGAACTTAGAGAACAAGCTCCTGGTCAGAGATCACATGGGCAGCGAGAGGGAGCAGTGGGTTCTGAGAAAGGGGAGTGGACAGGCTGCCAAGATCCCCACTCAGGCCCCCTAACCCACCCGTCTTAACCAGGAGAGCAAGGCCCAGCCAGGCAGTGAGGCTCAGCCCAATCTGCGTGTCCCAGGACTGCAGTCTGCTCTGCCTCCCAGATACCATGTCCTTAAAGAGATTGAACTGGCATCACCAGTTCAAACCCTAGCCAGTGAGATCTGCTAGGAGATGGGGACAGTGAAGAGCTGAGATTGAATCTCAGGTCAGAAAATACCAGCAAACCACCCAGGGGGGATTTCCAGTGAAATTAGACATAAGATGGACACGGAGTTTCTGGGGCTCCAGTGGAGAAGGGCAGGAACCACCAGTGCAGGAGTCCTGGCCGCGACCACCTTTGCTCTGCCTGGGGCACAGTTTATGATAAGAAAATGATGGCGTCCTGCTTTGGGATCTTGGGTGTCCAGGGTAGGGAATTACACGAAAGGATTCTATTTTTGTCATTTGTCATTTATATTAACCAGCAAGTCAATGATCTTACACACACACACACACACACACACACAACTGTCAATCACTCCCTTGTCCAGACACTCCTTAGGAGAGAACCAAGGCCAATCTCGAGTCCAGCACTTGCCTGGCTTGGGCCCTGAGTCCACAGAGCCAGATCCTCTCCTGGACCTCACATGTCAGAGTTCCCTCCTGGACACCTGGCCCGGATCCACGTCGTCATCTGCCTCACAACAAGCAGTGCACTTCCTGGACATGAAGTCGCTGTTCATGAACAGAGGCCAGGGGCGCGCTCAGTTTGATAGGGAAGAGTTCAGGGAAGAGTTACGACGGCCACGACTTCATCTCATGAGAGAAGCAGCTTCCCAGCAAAAAGTGATGAATTGTGTCTGCTGTGACTTTTCTCCTGGGAGTAAACCAGATGACCTGGGTCCCTCGGGGAGCTCCCATCATTGAACCTGTTCGAAGCTTGTATTTGGAGTTGAAGGGGTGGCTGTTACTGAACAATAACCACACACAAATACTTGTGAGGATTCTAGCAGTGATCAATGACTGCATCTGAACAGTCCCGTTAGATGACCTCAAAGCATAATTAGCCTGTGTTAGGTCATCAGGTATTACCACATTTAGCTAAACTTTGGAGGCTAAATTTACTACATATTCTGATTTTGACCTACTTCAAGTAAAGAAGAGATACAATTGTTTACGAAAATGAAAATTATGTCCCCACAGATTATTTCTGCTTGTGAAATGATTATTTCTTCCCATAGAGTAAGTTTGGAAGACTCTAAGAACAACCACAGGACAAGGCATTGAGCATTTACGATGGGACGGGCACTGCACATTGTCATTAACCCTCATGAGAAAGCCACAAGGCAGATAATACCAACATTCCCATTTCATGGATGAGGAAACTGAGGCAGGTCAAGACCAAGCAGCTGCTCAAGGAGGCAGAGCCAGGACCTGACTGTGGCCCTTTGCTCTGTGAGCTCACAGGTCTAGTCCTCACTCTACGTGACCAATCTCCTGAAAGACCACACCCTGTCTTTCCAACATGCAGTGGGGCCCTGCCTCTGAGCCCAAACCCCCTGGGGGGAATTATCCCCAGAGCGAGCACGGCAGTGGTGCCCCCATCACGAGCTCACCAAGGAGGCACCATTGTCTCACATTGAAGCATCCTTTCCTGGAGTTTGAGTCCTGACCAGAAGCATCTCAGGACCTTCCCGGATCCAGCCCCCAGGGCCGCTGCCTCACCCCAGGTTTCTTCATCCCACCACCACTTTATGCAGACAATTCTGATCCCAAGAGAAGGGACCATCCCTTGAGATCTGGCACCAGCCTCCACATCTCTGGGTGTAGACCTACACCGATGAACCATCTCACCATGCTCTGAGCACGTGTACCTTTTTCCCTTCTACAGCTCGGGTACCTCCAGAGAGCACGAACCACAGCTCATTATTTTTGCATCTCCAGAACCTGGAACAGGTCTTGGCACAGAGAAGGCAGCGAGTGTTTCCCAATGAATGAATAAAATGTGGAATCTGGTGAAAGTCTTGCTGTAGGAACCAACGATTATGTGGTTGATTCAGAAAATGGTGCATAAAAAATGGAAATATCCTCCATGTTTCTAAGATAAAAGCCTCATTTTGCCCATGGCCTGGACCATCCACACGGGCCTGGTTGCACAGGGCTAGTGCCAGGCATACCATAGACCTTTCCTGAACCTCTTCCCTGCTCTAGGCTGAGCCCGGCCACAGGGTTCCTAAAGTGACATGCTTCCCACAACCTCCAGGTGTGTCTGGCCACCTGTCATCCTTGCCTGTCAGAGGAAACACAGTATGCGCATGTGTGTTCACATGTACACAAATGTGTGTACACATACATTCATATGTTCACACACACAGGCACCTGAACACATACATGCATGCAAACACACACAAATCCATCCATGTGTGCATGCACACTTAAACACAGTTACACACAACTACACATACCTACACTACAGACAAGGCTCTGGGGAAAAGCGGCTGCTTGTGGCATGATTGCTGAGATTTCTCTGGGTCTAAATTGATACTGCCTCCTGTGTCAGAAGAGTCTCGTGCCTACAGCCAGACAGACTGAGGAAATGCCAATCCTCTGTCTTCCAGCACAGCCCTGAAGCCAGGCTCCACCCGTCTACACTCCAAAAAGGGAGACATGCAAAGGTTGCTTCAAACCAGAAAATGCTTCTGTACTTCTTGTGTGTTACCCTAGGTCAGTCTTTATTTCTCCATCTATATGATAATATGCCTCAACTTTGCTTCTTATAGAAATTTCAAACATGCATGAAAGTAGAGAAAAGCATCAACTCAGCCCCTTGCATCTATCACTCCGGATCCAGCCCCACTCCACGTCCATGCTCCTATTCTCTCTACTCTGTATCAGTTGAGGCAAGTGGAGAGCCAACAGATAAGGTGGAGCAGGGCAGTCCTCCCCAGCCCTGGGGCTGCATCCTGGCTTGGCCTCACATAAGCTGTGGGGTCAGGCCAGCCAGCCGCTGAGCTGAGATCGCTTCTCCCCCATAATCCAGATGACAATGTCCACTCCCAGGGCCATTTGAGATTAAATTTTATTTTATTTTATTTTATTTTATTTTATTTTTTTTTTTTTGGGGGGGGACGGAGTCTGGCTCTGTCGCCCAGGCTGGAGTGCGGTGGCCCGATCTCAGCCCACTGCAAGCTCCGCCTCCCGGGTTTACGCCATTCTCCTGCCTCCGCCTCCCAAGTAGCTGGGACTACAGGCGCCCGCCTCGTCGCCCGGCTAGTTTTTTGTATTCTTTAGTAGAGACGGGGTTTCACCGTATTAGCCAGGGTGGTCTCGATCTCCTGACCTTGTGATCCGCCTGTCTCGGCCTCCCAAAGTGCTAGGATTACAGGCTTGAGCCACCGCGCCCGGCCGAGATTAAATTTTAAAATGCACACAAGGCTTCATGCGGTGTGTAGCACCTTATAAGCATTTCATGAACGGTAGTTAAAATGAGTAATTGTATTGTTAGCTGTACTTCCAAACACCACAGCACAGACAGCAGAGGAGCTAGCCCAAGGTCACAGGTCCATGAGGGGCAGATGGGCTGGGCCCCAAGATTCTGCGCCTGCTCCCTGGGCTCAGGAGCGGGAGGAGGTAGCTTTTTCTTCAGGCCCTGAGGCCCCTTGGATTCAGCAGAAGCCTAAGAAGCAGAGCCGTGTGTATGTTAACTCCGAAACGTTATGCTGAAAAACAAATGCATTCTTGAGGCATTATTTTCATGAGTTTAGCAAATGCCTGAAAGGTACCTTCCATGAAGTATGAAAGTCCAAATGCAATTTGTTTAACTCAGTTTTTCACTCTCAGGGAAGCGTTCCTTTCTCAGCGCTCTGAGCCCAGTAATGGTTGCGAAATCCCGGCCCATCTTCCACCGAGCTGAAGGATCCCTGCCCGCCTTCCTCAGTGTCTGCAAGGAGGAGGGCTTCTCTTCAGAAGGGCCAGGACAGCCCCGCATGGACAGGTGCCTCAAATTCCCTGCGGCACAATTTCTTCTGCTGAGCATTCCACCCTGATGGATTTGACAACCTGCTCCCCAGGCTCAGAGCAGCCCAGAGCTGTCCCCCGGCTGCAGCGGGAAGGGGGATGAACCCACACGTGAGGGCTCCTGACTTCAGACAAGGGAAGGAGGAATCCAGAGATTCACAAGAGAATTAAGCAAAATCAAGCATCCTAGAACCCTCAGCATGGGTGCCAACCAGGACCTCAGTCCTCAGGAGGCTACTGGGGAGGCAGAGACAGGCTTACCCACTCACAGAGCAGATCTGAGCCTGGAGCACACCAGCCAGCACGGGGCCACACGGGGTCCCAGACCTGCGTCCATTGCCCAGTGTCCACACCCAGGCTCCACACCCAGTTTCCACCACACCGAGGGTCTACACCCAGGGTTTACACCCAGTGTCCACACCCAGAGTCCACACTCAGTGACCCACACCGAGTGTCTACACCCCATGTCCACACCCAGAGTTTACAGCCAGTGTCCACTATGCCCCGTGTTCACCACATCCAGGGTGCACACCCAGTGTTCACCACACCCAGGGTCCACACCCAGTAACTCACTTCCAAGTACCACACCCCGTGTCCACACCCAGGATTTACACCCAGAGTTCACTACACCCAGGGTCTGCACCCAGTGTCCACCACATCCAGGGTTTACAGTGTCCACCCCACCCAGTGTCCACCACACCCAGTGTCCAAACCCAGGGTCCACACCCAGTAACTCACATCCAAGGTCCACACCCCATGTTCACACCCAGGGTTTACAGCCAGTGTCCACCACACCCAGTGTCCACCACACTCAGTGTCCACCACACCTGCACGCAGCGTCCACACCTGGTGTCCACACACAGGATTCACAGTGTCCCACACCCCTGTCCACACCCAGGGTCCACACCCAGAGCCCCACAGACAGATAACGAGGGAGAGACCAGCGACTCCCAGGCAGCGATGGCTGAACCCCAGCGGCTGTGCTGTACCCCATGCTCTCCTGCTCCTCCTCCTTCAAGCTCAAACCTTTTATGATGTTTGTTCTTGTGAGTGGTTTATTAATTACTCTGGAGGGGCTGGAACATAGGTTGAGAGGATGCGCAAGGAAGTCAGCGCTCCTGGATTAAATAAAGCACATCCTAATTCTGTTTTTCCAGCCCTAGAGTGACTGTTTTTCCAGTATGAGCTGGGGAAGCATTTATTGTTCTGAATGTATTTACCTTAGAAAATGCATTGCAACTGGATCCGCTGAGCCCTGGCTCTCCAGCCAGCTATGCCCACACAGCAGTAGCTGGTTTTACAGGGTGAGCCAGCGCCCAGCACTTAGCACAATTCCCTGACCACATTAAACATTCAGTAAAGACTGGGTGCACAGAATCCTAATGCCGTTCATTCTCGTAGGGCTTTACCTGGTTCAAAAATGGTTCCTTAACCATAAATTCATTTCAAGAGACATGGCCAATGAAATTAACATTCTCCCTGCGACTGGAGATCATTCCTCAGTCACAACCGAGCTCCCTGTACTTAATGACATGCTTTTAAAAAACATGATGGCTCTAGTTAAAGTTGAGTGGTCATTTCATTCCCAACTCATCTTTACGGCTCTTAAAGAATGTTTAAAATTCCTTCAGCTGAGCCTCAGGCTAAATGTGAATTTTTTAAGAAAGTAAACAAACATTGAGATTCCCATTTGGGAATTAGTGAGGAATGAGCAATTCACAGCTTGGTTTCAAAGTAATGTCTCAGACTCCAGCTTTGGCAGAAGTTGGAAAATGCAGACTGGGCCCTTTGAGAAAAGACTTTTTTTTCCTCCAAATAAATAATTGTTTGAAAGCAAGTGAGGTGGTAGGCAAAGTAATTCTTCCAGTGCAAGGCTCCGGACAGCAGGAAGAGGCCCCTGGGAAGGTCCAAATCAAAAAGCAAGCCTAGGCCGCGGCATGTAGCCAGGACCACCGACAGGGAGCGGCCCCCAGGCCATGGACTCTCTGGGCCCTGTCACCAAGCTCTGGGCTGTAGGACATGTACAAGGCCCTGTAGGTCAATGTCCCAACTCAAAACATACTCCTACAGGGTCACCCCCTTTCTATGTCAGGAGTCAAACTTATATAATTGGTATTTTCTTATTTTCCTAGATAATTTGAGACATTAGACCCGCAGTTCTCAACAATAACTGCACACCGGAAATAGCTGGAGAGATTAAGAAACACAAGGCCTGGCTGTCGCCCACAGAGGTTCTGATTTAGTTGGTCTAGAGTACGCCTGGTTGCAGCATCCCAATTCGAATGTGCAGCCGCAGCCAAGAAATCCCTTGTTAAAGGAGTCTATGAGTTACCAATGCCAGCCAAAGGTGAGCACCTGGAAGAAGAGCAGGAAGGAGGAGAAAGAGGGAGAAGAGGATGAGGAGCAGGGAGAAATACACCTTGCAAAAGATGGATCAGTGTTCCTAGACCAAATCCCCTGAGGATCAGAAGAAAATTTCCCAGGCGTCCTTCATGCTTGAGAAGGATATAATAGGAACAGAAATGCAATAAAAATAGTCACTCAAAGGCAAGATTATCAAACAAGGAAATAAGATGAAAACAGAAATTGCAGACTCCAGGAAACAAGTTGACCCAAAACACCATCATTACAGGAATCCTACAGAGAGTCAAAACTTTGAGAAAAGAGGACACCTGCAACCAACATCAAATCAGTGACTCAGGAAAAAGGCTGTGGTCACCACGGTGGAGCCCAGTGCAGACACAGCAGGGAGTGAAGCAAAGAGAGAGAACTGACCCCAGAGACAGTGATAGTCAAGCATAAGGAAAACTGGCTCCCCAAAAAAGAGCCCAACCTGTGGAAGCAAGGCAGTGCAGGAGAAAAGGAATGATTCACAGAAGAAATGCCTTGTGATTCTACAGCTCATAACACGTTTCAGCATCAAATTATACAGAACAATCTACCAGACATATCCTGGTGAACGTCCTGATTTTCAAGTTGAAAGAAATGATTCTTGAGGCCTCCAGGTAGATAAAGAATTCACCAGCAAGGCTGAAAACAATCAGACTGGCTTGGAGTTCTCCTCAGCCAAAGTCTACTCAGTCTGTGGGAGGCAACGGGGCAAAGGCTGCAAAGTGCCCAGGAAGGGAGCGTGAGACACCAGGATATTCGCTCCAGCTAAGGTCATTTAACGTCAAAGACAATGAGCAGGCACTCTCAAAACTGTCCGAGCTCCAGAACTCAGGGACCGGGCAACACCCATGGGCCCTTCTCAGAAGACCTGCTCAGTCAGAAAGTTCGGGAGATGAGAAAGCCGGCAGAAGGGCCTTCCTAGGACTTCGTGCTGGATGCCAGGAAACCAAGGAGAGGCTCTACAGAGTGCTGAGGTGAGGACGGAAGGCCCACTGCAGGTGCAGAGTGCATATGGAAAGAGACAGCCTTCCCATGCTCCCAGGACCTCGGGGGGTATGGTCACTGGGTTCTTCTAAGAAAAAAATCACTGGTACCAAATCTCACAAACCATCAAATGAATAAAAACGACCTAGGAATGGAGATGTCTTCATTAAAGCCCTGGTGAGGAAGGGCAAGTCCACAAAATACAGAGCTGAGACTAAACATCTACATGAAGTCAAGTTACAAAGTGATTGCGTGGGCTATCAGCTTTGATAACATTCGAATCATAGCTAACAAAACATTGAAGGTGGGGGAAGGAGAAAGGAACTGTGGCTACATCCATTCCTGTGTCTTTCTTAGTAGAGAATGGGAGAATGAAAACACATGGTTAAAACAGTATGTCTCCACCCTTACCATCTCTCACAATTATTTTCAGAACCTGGGAGGCATCATTGCTTCACCCATATCCCTTCTAATTAGAAACATGCATCGGAAACCCAGCAGTCACTTCAGCTTTGCTTTCTGTTGTTGTCTTCATGTAAAACTGAATGGGTGCATACGTTAGAAGATGGCACATATCGGATCATCTCATGTCATCATATATAACAAGCGACCTACGCCAGCCTCCCTGCTCCTGTGCGCCATGGATGGGCTCACCGAATGTTACCCAAGTGATGGGCAAGTGAGTCAGTGCCTTTTTTAACTTTCTAATGCAAATCTCTCTGTATTGCTTAGCTCTTTAGAAAAGAATATGTCTGGCTAGGCACAGTGGCTCATGTTTGCAATCCCAGGACTTTGGGAGGCCAAGGTGGCTGGATCACCTGAGGTCAGGAGTTCGAGACCACCCTGGCCAACATGGTGAAACCCTGTCTCTATTACAAATAGAAAAATTAGCTTGGCATGGTGGCAGGTGCCTGTAATCCCAGCTACTTGGGAGGCTGAGGCAGAATAATCACTTGAACCTGGGAGGCAGAGGTTGCAGTGAACTGAGATCATACCACTGTACTCCGGCCTGGGCAATAGAGCGAGACTCCATCTCAAAAAAAAAAAAGGAAGAGAATGTATCATTGTTCTAAATACAGTCAAGTCCAAAAGGTAAAGCTTTTTCCACTAGACAAAACCTATAGAGTACCAGTTGCCCAAACTGCCTCCTGTGGCTTCATTCACCTCCAAGTGGAGCCCTTGTCCTGCCTCTTCCTCAATGCCCCGGGCCCCACTGCCTCTCCCATCAGTCTACACCCCTGCCTCTGCCCTCAGACAGTGAGTCTTGGGGGTCTAGGACTATGGAACCTCAACCTCCTCAGACAGACTGAATACAGGCTGCTTGGTAGAATCCACCCGCTTTCCTTCACTAATCTGTACACTCCCCAAGAACGGAGATGGCACCTCTGTCTCCAAATACCTAGGAGACTGACTGGTGCCGGATACACGCTTTAGTGAAAGTCAATTAAAAAGTCAGTCACAAGGCGACTTATGAACTCTATGCCCATGGGTATCACAGTGCAGCCAAAACTATTTTCTCATAGTATTTAAAATACAAAATTGATACGGTAAATATTTGCTAAGAGCTTATTTTCTATAAATAGAGGGAAAGTTTTCAATAGTTAAAAAAAGGAAAAAAATGTGTCCTGCCATTTTTCAGAAAAGATGGACCTCAAGTAGCAGGAAGACCAGAACGGTGCAAATGAGGGGCAAGCGCGCACAAGCCACACCTGCGCCCGCTCACAGCCAGGCCCTGCAACCTGACTTGGGCCTTTTCCCCAAGTGGTATTTGGAGCAGCCTAATTGTGATCAGATGGGAGGTTTCACAGGTCTAGCTGCATCCTGGGAAGATCTCCCACCTGTCTGAACCAGAGCACAACCTCAGAACACAGTTCTGGAAGGACCTGAGGCTAAGGAAGGCGCCACGGGGCCCTGGAAATGCAAGCCCCAGGGTCTGGGGGTGGGGCCTCTCACGGTCAGCTCCTCCAGCGCCAGGCCGGTGTGGCAGGCCAGGTCTCACTAATGCAGGCCTCCATAACGACTGCTTCTGCTGGCTGAGTGGTTAAGTTAAATATTAAAAACTGAAAGAGCCAGTGCTCGTATTCAAAGGCTGGAATGTAACAAAAGCCCACCCAGAGCTGTGCCTAGGCCTTTCCTGGGCCTTAAAGCATGACAAAATAACGAAGGAATTTTGTCCTGTTATGCTTATCTGTTGCATGCATAACAGATATGCACCTGTTAACAGGACCCGTTTAGGATTAAACAAGCTGGCCGGGCGCGGTGGCTCAAGCCTGTAATCCCAGCACTTTGGGAGGCCGAGACGGGTGGATCACGAGGTCAGGAGATCGAGACCATCCTGGCTAACATGGTGAAACCCCGTCTCTACTAAAAAAAATACAAAAAACTAGCCGGGCGAGGTGGCCGGCGCCTGTAGTCCCAGCTACTCGGGAGGCTGAGGCAGGAGAATGGCGTAAACCCGGGAGGCGGAACTTGCAGTGAGCTGAGATCCGGCCACTGCACTCCAGCCCGGGCGACAGAGCAAGACTCTGTCTCAAAAAAAAAAAAAAAAAAAAGGATTAAACAAGCTTTACTGTGGGTCTGAAGAAACTCCCCAGGCCTCCACAAGCAAGTTGACTGGAGGTCTGAAGGAACTCCCTGTCAAACGCGTCTGTGTGAAGAGACCACCAAACAGGCTTTGTGTGAACAATAAAGCAGTTATTCACTTGGGTGCAAGTGGGCTGAGTCCGAAAAGAGAGTCAGCGAAGGGAGATGGGGAAGGGATTGCTTTATAGGAGTTGGAGAGGTAATGGAAAATTACAATAAAAGGTGGTTACCTATTGTTAGCAGAGGAGGAGGTTGCAAGGTGCATGGTGGAGAGATCATAAGACTTACTGTCCAGAAAAAGAATGTCACAAAGTCGACTGATCAGCTGACGCAGGGCAGGGACAAGTCACAGCAGTAAAATACTGTAATTTCAGTTCATCAGTTAAGGCAGAACTGGCTGTTTCACTTCTTTGTAGTTTCTTTGGCTGCTCCAGACTTCTCGGCTCCTGCAAGCCACCTGGATGTGTATGTGGAGGTCACAGGGGTTATAATGGCTGAGCTTCGGCTCAGAGGCCTGACGCTCCTCAGACCTCCGTGATTTAGCAGGAGACAAGGGTAGTCACCCCAGCACCTGGACCCATTTAGCGTAAGTAAATTTACCCAGGCTCCAGAGGATGGGCTTCAGCACTCAGACCCCAGTTATACATTAGAAGTTAATTGCTTATGGCTTTAGATGAATATACACTTACACATAGACATATAGCTTCGACGGTATATAAGCTCTGGAAAACTTTGTAATTTTGAGTTGGTCTAGCAATATTTTCCAGGCCTTCTCCCTGTAACCAGTTACAGAAATAAAAACTCCCTCCTTTCCCGGTTCATCTGCATCACATTTCTGGGCCTCGAGAATAAGCAACCCAACCCTCCATTTGTTCAGGGAACGTTGTCACGCCCGGGGAGGGGACACTCTGCTTTCCCATCACTGTCCACCCCTTGCCACGTGGTGGCTTTCATGCCTGAGGCCGGAATGCTTCTATAGAGGTGGGGTGAGGCCATCTGGAGAACAAGGCATGGCCCCCAGGGTGGCTTGGTGGCTGAAGAACAGTGAAACTGGGGGAGACCAGAGTCCCGGGGTCCACCAAGAGCTGAACCCAAGGTGGAAGCCCATTTGTCCTGGGATGCTGAGCAGGGCTCCGTCCCATTCACACATTCTGAACTATTTGCCCTGCACGGGGTTGAATGGCACCCCCGGGAAGCTGGTGCCCACCTAAGAACCACAGAATGGGATCTTATCTGAAAATAGGGTCTTAGCAGATGTTTTGAGTTAAGATGAGGCCATAATGGATTAGGGTGAGCCCTAAATCCAATGACTGGTGTCCTTATAGGAAGGCCACGTGATGGCAGAGATGGGGGGTCTGCCGCTGCCAGCCTAAAAGTGCCAAGGACTGCTGGCCACCGCCAGGAGTGGAGAGGCAGGAAGGGGCCCAGGTGGAGCCGCCAGCAGGAGCGCTGCCCCGCCCACGCCCTGATTTCAAATGCGGCCCCAGAGCTGTGAGGCAACAGGTGTCCGTTGTTCTAATCCACTCGTTTGTGACACTGTGTTAAAGCCGACCTAGGGAAAGACCCCATGGGGAGGACGTGTGGAGAGAAAGGTTCCGTAGGAGCGTCTCAGAGCCTGCGGCTGGGGGAGCCAGGGGCAACGGAGCTGGCCAGAGTCATCCTGTCCTCTCCACAGCTGCTGCGCTGTCGACGCCCTGCCGCCCTCACTTCTCCAGCAACATCCACAGCTTTCCGGTCGCGTCCAGCTCTCCAAACTTCACCCCGCCCCGTCTATGCTATTTCAGAGCTCCCATGGCTACCCACGCATGCCCCCGCGCCACCCCAATGCAGCCTGGCCCCAGCTGGGAGGCAGGACCCCCTTTCTCCCAGCCTGTTCCCGGGCATTCACAGGCGTGCACACCCTTCGTCAGGGGCACTCAGCCCTTCCCATCGGACTCTCCCAGTCTTCAGTGCCACCCTGAACCCACTGCTGCCCTCAACAATGCCTTGCTGGGACCAGCTGGGACCAACACAGACCATGCCCACGCCCCATCCATGGGACCGTCTAATCGGCCCCATCACTTCCCAGCACTTTCGTGATGAAAACTACCTGCACCGTCGCAAACCTTCCCTCTCACACCTTTGCCAGGCCCCACCTCCCTTCCCAGGCCGGCTGGCAGCCCGGGGGTGGGGGTGGGGGTGGGCTTGGGGGTGGTGCGCCCTTTAGGGCGTTCTTTCTACGGGCGGGAGGAGGAGGTGAAGACACCCCGACCAGTTCCTCCAATCCCATCCTGCTGGGCTGAGGTCTGGCGGGAGCCCACACAGGTGAGTTCTGCTCTCCTCTCTCACTTTTGCGCCTGGGTTGTCTGCAGTCTTCGCTGCCTCGTGGGTGTGGCCATGCAGCTGGGGTGTGTGGCATCTTAGGGTGGCATCTAGCTTTTCTCCGACCCATTGTTGTTGGTTGAATTGTGTTTATTTAAAAGAAAAAAAAAAAGTTGGAGCCCTAACCCTCAGTAACTCAACATGTGACCTTCGCAGACAGGTCTCTGTGGAGGTAATTAAGATGAGGCCATTAGGATGGGCCCTAGTCCAATGTGACTGGTGTCCCTATAAAAAGAGGAGCTGGGAGGACAGAGAGAGAGGCAGGCACAGAGGAAGGACTGTGGAGACACCGGGAGAAGGCCACGCAGCAGTGGAGGGTTACAGGGATGCAGCTGCTCTGAAGGACGCCGGGGCCACCGGAGCTGGGCGAGAGACGGGAGGGAGATCTTTCCCGGGGCCTTCGGAGGGAGTGTGTTCCTGTGACACCTGGATTTCAGACCTGTGGCCTCCCAGAAACATGATGTGGCTCTGAGCCCCCAGTCTGGGTACTTTGTTTCAGGGTGACTAACACCCCCCAGCCTGTCTAGCAGCATCTCCGAGAGGCTCGGGGTGGCTCTCTTTAGCCCCTGCAGCGGGGACCACACCAGACCCTCCCTCAGCAGCCCAGGCCAGCCTCTCCCTGTCCTGTTCCCCACTTGGAGTCACAGGAACCCGTAGGGTGTCCCCTGCCTGCCCTCTGAGCCTGCAGGGCAGCAGATCTTCCTCTTCTCCCGGGCACAGTAGTCCCTGTGTCCTCCTCAACTGCTGGTGCGGCCTCAGCCCTCCCAGGTCCCCAGCAGAGGGAAGACACAGGTGTGCAGGCCACACGTCCCAGGTCCATGTCTTCCAGAGCAGCTCAGGTGCAGCCAGCGAGCTCCTCCTGCCGGGGCTGGGGGGACGCAAGCCCCACTGCTGGTCCTTCTCTAGGACACCTCCCCAGGCCACTTCCTGGCTTCCAGGGTGGGGCTTGGGAGCCCAGTCTTCCCTCACAGGTTGGAAGGGGAAAGGCAGTTCCTCACTGCCACGGATCTTGGTAAGACCAAGCACACTGCATGGACTCCCAGCCCCTGCCCTCCCCTTGTACCTCCAGATCACCTTATTCCCAGTGCCTCGCCTGGAAAGGGGCTGCAGACATGGCCCCCCCCTGCAAGTCGTGACCCTGAGCTGGAGGCAGCCACCCTCCCCATGTCTTACCCTCGGTTCAGGGAAGAAGAGTCTGGGCTCTCAGAGGCTTCCTGTTAGCACTTGGCTCGCTCCCCATTAGCCTGTCTGGGTTAAGGACTGAAGGGTGCTGAGGGTTTCGTCTGCACCGGAGGGTCCAGCTGTGCCCAACCCTTCACCAAGCAGGCCCCTCCCTCCCTGCCCCCTTTCAACAGGGCTCTTCTGCCCTGCAACCTTCTTGGTGGCATTTCCCTTAACACGGTTAAGTAGGTTAAAATAAAGGCAAACGGAACAAGCCTCTGAAGTGCCGTGGAAAGATGCCAAAGAAAATCAACTACGTGCTAAGAGCTCGGGATTCTCCTTTAGGAGCCTACAATATGCTGTCCAAATGGTGCCCGCCTTTCAGGCCATTACTCCCCATCACCGGCCCATCGTGCAGACCTCAGCGCACTGGGCTGGGGAGCTTTATGTCACCGCAGGCCTCAGGAGTTACCAGGTAAAGGGCGCCCTTCTGCCAAGCTCCTGGGCTGGAAGTCCTGCTGTGTTTCCCAAAGCCCAGGAACTCTGTCCCCACTGTGGACAGCAGGAGCTGTAAGAAGAGAACAGCAGCAGCACCCCCAAAACACCAGGGGGAAGGGAATAGATGGGGGCTGGGCAGGGTATTCCCCCAATGGCGAGCTAATGGAATGGAAGTGGCTTCCTTCCCATGAGGCCGGAGCAAGTGACCATGGTCAGGCAGGGGACGCTGCATTGCCCCTGAGACTGGGACCTGCCTGGACAAAAGCCCCTGGTCTCCCTCCCCAGTGTCACCCCACACACAGGGGACCCTGCCTGACCGCAGATGCACAAACCTCATATCAAGGCTGCTCCAGCAGGTTGGGATGGCCAGACCTCAGCGAGGGTCTCAGCACAAGAAGGGGCAGCTCCACACTGGGTGGTCCCAGCCTCACTATCACACATAGTGCACCTGACCTGCATGATAGGCTGTTTCTCGGCTATTTGGAATATGAGAGGACTTTGTGCTTTGACATTTTCATGTGCAGAATTGCAGAATCCAACAAACAGGACCCAGTCAGGTGTTTACTTAGAGAAACAAATGCTCTCGCCACAGGTCTTTCTTTTTCAAAAGCAAACAGCCACAGTATCCATCATCCTCCAGGAGCAGCCCTCGAAGCCTGGGCTGTTGAGAGTGCGCGTCCTGGCCTGTGGTGACGGCCGTCAGATGGAGAGGGGCCCCACGCCACAGCGCCGGCAGCAGGGCCTGGGAGCTGCACGGGGGAGAGCTCCGTAAGGAGCATCATGAGCATAGTGGGCCCATTGACAAGGTGCAGTCCCCAGGGTGGTGCCTAATGACAAAGTGACATCATGCCAGCTGCAAAAAGAAAAGTGATCAGAGGCGAGCTTGTCAGAAAAGCTTTGAACTAGGTGACTGCCCCAGACATCTCAGAGAGGAAGAGTGCCTCCCCCTCCTTGGGACTCCGACCTGGTGCCCTGAGCGCATCATCCCTCCTCTCGTGGCCCATGCTGTCAACATCCAGGGCCTTTTCCAAACGACAATGGGTCCGAAGGCTTTGGGACCACGTTTGACACCTGCCCTTTACACAGTGCCCATACCTCCTTGGTGTTCAGCTGCTGGTCAGCTCCATATGCCCTGTGGCCCCTGCCCTCCCAAAGCCTGTGAACAAATGCTTAGTCCCAGATCAGAGTCTATGGCAACCTGGGATGTGAGCTGAGTGGCACCTGTCGTGAACGTGCACGTACATGGGCATTTTGTCAATCTGCACCAGTGCATAAATGTTGCTGCATTTGCCGGCTGAGTGTCACCGGGCTCCAGGTCCCATTACACATCAGGAATTGTGTCCAATTCTCCCGGATATGCTGATTGGACCTGAGGGATCCCTGACTCAAGCTCCGCCAAACAGACTTACCTCGTAGAATTTGGATTTGGGATGGGAAAGGGCCTGAGGGATCCCAGGGAGGCTGAGATGAGCAAGACGTGGCGTGTTAGAGAGCCAGTTTCAGAGCGAGCCTGCAAAGCTGCCAGCCAAGGTTTCCCTTTGGAGCAAAGCCAGCTCCTGTCCTTCTGGCCTGGCTTTTCCTAGGGTTCTGGGCAGAGCAGAAACCTCAGCATAAACCCCCTTTTCAGGAGCTATTGCAATGGGTTTCTGTCCCTTATAACCAAATGACTCCCGACCAAGAGGTGCCCTCCTGCCACATTCTCTCTAGGGCAGCAGTGTGTGACACTGGGTCTGGATGGTTCCTGCACTACGATTAAGCTTTATGATCCCTTAATAAAGGAGGAGGCAGTGGAGGCAGCCTAAGCCTGGCCGTTCTGCTTCTCCAGCTCGGACACTAGGTCAGAGGTGACTGGGTGTCCCACAGGCAGCCAGGAGGAAGTCAGGGACTGGTCCCTCTGCAGGCGAGCAAGCCTGGACCTGCGGCTGCCTGGACACCCAGGCACGGTGCTTGGTTCCCATGCAGGCTGAGCCTCCATTCAAGCTCTGGCCCCAGTTTACCGGTTCTCAGTGTGACCACTGCCGGCCAGTACTGATCATTCCCACACAGACAGGGCTGCCCAGCAGAGGCAAGCCTGTTCCAGCCACACGCACGCTGGCAGCGAGGGCAGCTTCCAGCAGATGAGGGCCCTGGAGACACCTGGCCCTGTGCCTGGCAGCACGGAGACAGTGGCATTCATTTTCTCCAAACATCATGAGTCCTTCTCACGTGCTCTCCCTGGTGCCAGTGAGGTGGAGTTCTCCCAGCTTGGCACTGCTGGGGCCCTGGGGGCAGGGCCACCCCGACTCAGCAGCACTGGGGACCACAGGGCCCAAATGTGTTCAGTGCAGAGCTTCAAACAGTCGGAGGAGGCTCCGCAAGTCCCGAAGGAGAGAAACAGGCTGAGCCTGAAGCAGAAACATCTGGCAGGGCTGCAGAGGGCAGCAGAGACGACGCCCCAGGAAGGTGGCATGTGGTGGCCCTGACGGCTGGCTGAGACCCCGCCGGTGGGTGTGGGGGACCTGCTGACAAACCCCATTGTTCCCAGGGAAACAGATCTGCCCTCAGTGCACCTCCCGGGGCTCTGCACTAGCAGCAGAATTTAGACAGTAGTTAGAACCTTTTCCTCTTTCCTCCCAAAATATTTTATTTTTCCCACTTTGGTCACTATTTCTAAAAGACAGTTGCCTATTTCTATGAGGCATTTTTAGTGTCCTTGACACGGGAATCACATCTCCAGGGACAAGTCAGGGCCCGGCCTCGATGCTGGAGGACATCTTCCGAGGACGATGGGAGGGTGGGGCACACACCTGCAGCTCTCAAGGACACCGCATTTGTGACAAAGGCAGGAATAGAATGCAGAAAGTGTCTTCCGGTGCCAGACTGGGAAGCCGGACAGGGAGCTGGAGAACTCTGGGGCCCATGCCCAGTACCTGGATCACCTGGGCGCTTCCCTTTGCCTCCTGGCCTCCCATTCCATAAAGGCTCACTGATGGGGGAGGACTGGAGGGTCCTGGGATTCCCCGCACAACCAGTCAGATGGGAGGGCGATACTTGCTCCCATCCCAACGCCCATGCCTTGGGAAACCAGATGGGTGCAGAGGCGCTGCTCACCACTGAGATGTGGGGCCAGTGTGGGATGTGTGCGGGTCTCTCTGTCTCTCAGTAGAGCAGGGAAAAGCTCTTCACGGCCAACTCCTAGGGAATTAGAGAGTGCAGCACTAGCTGGGCACCCGCCGTGGGCCAGCTGCTGGCAAACCCTGTTCATCCCTTAGGTGATTTAATTCTTTTGACTGTCCCTTAAGGGGCTGGTCTGTTTACTGCCACTTCATAGCTGAGGACTCATGCTCAGAGACGTCTGGTCACTTGCTCATGGTCACACAGCTTAGAAGCACTAGAGCCTGGATTGAATTCCAGGCTACTCCACGGCCAAACCCTAGCTCTTCTCCCCATGTCAGCTTATGTCTACATAGATTTATCCTCACAGCTGTGATTCTGTTCAGAGGATGCACAATGGACAGACGGTGTGAGCTGATGTGGAGCTCAAGGACACTGGCCAAGGCAAAGCTTTGCTCTAAATTCAGTAAACATTCATTGGCTGAGAGCACGCACAGATGGAAGAATGTCGTCTCCTTTGTCACCACACAGAGATTTTGCCTGAACTAAGTCCACTGGAACCCCCAGGCAACGCGACTCCTCTCCTGCACCCGCATCTGCTCCCAAGAGCTGCCAACCATCCACTTCTCAGGACCCAGAAAAGAACCTATTTCAACAAATCAACCCCCTCGATTCATTTCCTTCAATCCTCTTGTAAAACTAATAAAAATGCAAAGTATTACCATAATTAAAGTTTTAAAATTATACCAAAATACGTTAAATAGTTCCCATTACTCATATCATTTTTCAGAATGATATAAAAGATAATATTTACTATCTAGCAGTCATAATGAAAACTAATCTTTTAAGGGCTTAATGGATTTTCTGATCCAACTCAACCCGCTGCCCCAAATATTCTTAAGCAGCTCCAATTTCAAGTGCTGTCCTTACTGTAGCTGATGTCAGGAATTCCCAGATGGCACTGAGGAGAATATGGATTTCAGGAACACAAAGACAGCGGCTGAAATCACGTCACCCAAGGAGGCTGCACCCACCTGCCAGCGCCTCCTTCAGGCTGTGATGCGAACCAGGAGTCACCACGTCGAGCCATCTCTCTGCCTGCCTGTGAATCCCACCCCGGGCCGGGAAGGACCTGCCTTCCTGCCTTCCTCCGATGCCCTGGGAGCTCTGTTGTGCTGCAGCATATTCCAGGAAGACAGACAGTCAGGAGGGAGGGTCACGGGCGGGCTGGGAGGAGTCCATGTGCCGGCTTCCGCATCCTCTTTTCCTCCCACAGTGGGCCACACGGAGCTCACTTTGCCCCAGCCAGTGAGTGAGGTTTCTACCTGAGGTTTTTACTAGGGGCTGGTCAGGCAGGTGCCCTAGTAGATCTGCCAGGACAGGAATAGGCAAAGCTACCCCCTATTAAAAACAATCCCTCACTCTCCAATGTTAAATGGAGATGGCATTCTAGGGGAACCAGGAGTCACTGCTTGAATGTGCCCCTGAAAACTGAGAGCAGTCAGACCCTATCCATAGACCACTGCCCACTGCCCAGCAAGCTGCCCAGGCCCCACCTTGAACAAGGCAGTGCCTTCTGTGATTGCTTCCCCGACCACTCTATTGTTGGAGCCCAAAGGCACAGACAGGCAAGAGGACAAAGCTCTGGGGCCAAGCCCTGCAGGCAGGCATTTCAGGCCCTAGCAGCGAATCCCCAGCCCGAGTCCCTTCAGTTTCCAACTAAACTGTCTTCCGAGGACTGGCGTCATCGGGGTGGCAGCAGGATGACTGTTGCAAGATGATCCCTGAAAAGAGCTCAAGTTTAACGCTGTGCTGCCCCGAAATGGCCACTTGGCTCTCCTGGGAAAAGCGCTGTGTTTCCGGGCACTGTGGTCCCACTGAGCTTGGCGAATGTCCTTGGCTCTAGTCTTAGATGAAGACCCGCTGTGGCAGTGATGTCATCCGTGTGGCTGTCCCTGAGAAGTGACTCAGAGGGTCACTTGAGGAAAAAACTGTCATTGCAACAGGGTCTATAATGAGGAAAATAAATGTGTATGGTAAATTTGGCATTTTCCTTAAAATCCCCAGCAGGCACTAACTTCACATGTTGTAGCAAACCCAGCTCTGTATCCAACCAATGGCATTATTCAGTTTTATTGTTTTTCTCTCAATTAAACATTGCTGACTGGGGCCAGTTTCACTTAGGAGGGAAAAACGGGTTTAATGAGCTGTTAAAGGCTTATCTCTGCGCAGTTAGGACTTCTTCCAGCACCTGATTATTTCCAACTTCAGAAGCTCACAGTCTCTCACACAGATCATCAATACCCATCATTTCACAATAATCGCATTGATTCCGCATTGATTCCGAGGTTAAGGGATTACCTTTGACTTTTAATGCTCTGCGGCTTTATCAGTATATCTGAAGAAAATTTTAGGATCCACACAAGCCTTAGCCACTGGAATTTCATGCACACTAGTGCGAATGTTCCATATGTCCAACTGGTCATGCTTTGGAGTAGAAATCAAGACAGACATTGGAGGGCAGTTTAGAAAAACGTTGTTAGCAAAATAAGGATGCTGATGATGCCTTTTTTTGTTTTTGAAAAAAGCTGTTTCCCATGGAAATGAAGTTCCTCTGAGAAACTGAATGTCTCAGTGCAGAGAGGGCTGCAGAGCAGCCTGACTGCTCTCTGGAGAAAGGTCCGCTTGCAAGGTTGGCTTGCAGCTGCATCTGGGCACTTGGGTTTAGGGTGGGTTCCCATCACTCTCTGTGCCAAAACTGCACATACAAGGAGGTTGGTGCTGGACGTCAGCTTTTCTCCAGGAAGTCTGGAATTCAAGTGCCTGCTGGGAAGAGGGCACTTACCTGACCAGCCCCTAGTAGAAACCTCCCCCACAGGCTGCTGCATTGTTGTTGCAGGGAGGAGGGAGCTCCGTTTGACCCGCATGGCAGGAAGAGAGGAGAAGGAAACCAGCACCTGGACTCCTCCAGTGCCGCCTGTGTCCCTCCCTCCTGAAGGGCTGGGTGTACTCTGTGCTTCTGTGCTGCCGTCATCCATCCTAACCATGAGTCCCAGTGAATCTCTGCATGTGGGGGTGATCGGAGGCCCTGACACAGTCCCCGTCCCCTAACTCGGGTCTGGCTGTGCGCAGGTGATGGCCCTCTTCCCCAACAGCCTGGCCACGGGTTTTGTCCTGCACTTTTTTCTTGGGTTCTAAAGCTGAGGAGCTGTGGGCGGAACTTCAGCTGCCTTGCACCTGCTATGCCCTGGGGCACCCTGGAGTGGACACCTCCTTTGATTCTGCTATAGAGCATAGTCTGTTCAGGTTTCCAGGCCAAACCAGTCTTCTACAGGATGCCAATCAAAAAGGCAGAGCCCCTCCCTCCCAGGAGCTGACCGTGGCCCCTCTGCCTGGGAGGAGGGATGACGGCCCCTCCCCAGAGAGACAGAGCCTCCTGCTTAGCAGTCAGGGCAGTCTGGCTTATTGTCATTGCCGTGAGAAAATGGCAGAGGCAAGAAAAAGGAACCTGAGGTAAGAGTAAGACTGCAGCCACAGAGGGGAGCTCGGTGCAGTTAGGGGCGACATGAGCCGTGTGCTCATGTCCCCAAAATGCATAGGTTGAAACCCAACCCTCAAGGTGATGGTGTTAGGAGGTGGGAGTTTGGGAAGAAGACCAGGTCGTGAGAGTGAAGCCCCCATGGACAGAATCAGTGCCTTATAAAAGGCACACAGAGGGCTCTCTCACCCTCTTTTCTCCAAGTGAGGAGGATCCAGGAGAAGGCAGCCATCTGCAGCCTGGAGGAGGCCAACCCTGCTGGCACCGTAAGCTCAGACCTCCAGCCTCCAAAATGGTGAGACGGCGATGCTGGTGGCTGATAAGCCCTCAGTCCATGGGACTTTGTCGAAGCAGCCCAACCGGACTGACAGGAGCAAGTCCCGGTGCCCTAATAACACAACCTTCAATTGGCCCCAAAGAGAAAACACGAGACACTGAGGCCAGACGGCCCAGGAGGATCATCAAGAAGGGGACACAGGAGCCGGGAGGACACAGGGGAGCAGCAGGGGAGAGGCGCGAGGGCTGCCGAGGCTGGCTGGGGTGTCCTGTCTCAATGGTGGAGGAAATGGTGGGGAGCAAAGGCCTCCCTAAGGGCTCCACGCTGGATTCTAGTTTGCCGGCTACTAGTTGTTAAATACACGCACACATTTGCTGAGAGCTTGACTGTGTTACTTCCCATCAATTCTTTTTTTCCTTTAAGATCTGGAAATCCAATTGGCTAACACAGCACGAGGTCAGCACAGCCAGGTCCAGGCCTGCACTGCAGCTGCAGCCACACCATCGCTGCAAAGCTGACACAGGGACACCCCCACACAGCCAGGGATGGAGGCTGTTTCCCCAGTGTCGGCCCAGGAGGCCAGGCATCTGCAGAGCCCTCATCTGGGCTGAGGCTCCCATGGGAATGTCAACAGCACATCCTCAGGCTCCTCCCTCTGAAGCACACAAGAGAACAGACACACCACCCCCCACCGGAAGCCGGTCAGAAAATAATGTAGTGGAATAATTGATAACAATGTTGACACATTCCTACACCTTTGGAAACATGTCTTTTATCACAAAAATACAAACGCAGTCTGAGCTTCTATCAGGGGCTAAAGGAACTTGCCGCCTCCTTTCAACTCACAGTGAACAGGGGTATCAGCGGGACAGCAGGACCCTTCGAGTGTGTGGAATGTCCCATGTCATCCTACAAAAGTGTGGGGCTGAGCGTCACATCCCAGCACAGCACAACATCAACCGTTTCCTGCTACCGTGACCTCCAAAGGAGGCCTGAGACAGAACAGAAGTTGGAGGTTACCTCCAACATCCAACTCACCAAGTAGGAGTTTCAATCAAAGGAAGCCTGTGCCAATATGTTTCTGTGTCCGTTGACGTGTGAAGAAGCTCCTGTGGGTGGAGACGGAAGATGAACTCTGTGGTTCTTCCAGCAGGGGACTTGGTGGAGGCCAAGTCTTCAAGTCTCAAGTGAGGGGAGCACAGTCGTGGGTGGGTTCTGCACTGGCTGGGGATGGGCATGTTTTGTGGAAATGCATTCTTTTCTTTTCTTTTCTTTTCTTTTCTTTTTTTTTTTTTTTTTTTTTTGAGATGGAGTCTCACTCTGTTACCCAGACTAGAATGCAGTGGTGCAGTCTCTGCTCACTGCAACCTCCATGGGTTCAAGCAATTCTCCTGTCTCAGCCTCCTGAGTAGCTGGGATTACAGGCACCCACCGCCATGCCTGGCTCAGTTTTGTATGTTTAGTAGAGACGGGGTTTCACCATGTTGGCCAGGCTTATCTCGAACTCCTGACCTCAGGTGATCCGCCCGCCTCAGCCTCCCAAAGTGCTGGGATGACAGGCGTGAGCCCCTGGGCCAGGCCTGGAAATGCATTCTTAAGGCATTACCGTGGAAGCATATCTCCCCCATGGGCTGGAGGAGCCTGGAGAGAAAGGGGTTGCCTTTCCAAGGGGCCCTGTTTATGACAGTGGAATTTAGAATTTGCAGCTGAATTTGCCGAGCTCTGCGATTCTTTCTTTCTTTTTCTTTCCTGTCCATTTCATTACTTGTAGCACAGACAGAAGGAAAAAAGCCAGAGAAAAGGGCGAGATGCAAAACTGACCACGCAGATTACTCCTCGTACCTGCCATAAAAATTGCTTGGCAGAGCTTGAAAGAAAAGGCACTAATGAGGTTTGGGGTCATCAGCGGCTCCCTGCCTCCAGGAGAACAATAACCAAGACTTCATCACATTATCCTAAACCGCGGAGGAACCAACAACTAAATGATAATGATAAAAAATAATGACTATTTCCCTGTTAAGTGCTCATTTCAATATCGCACTCTGAGTATTCTGTTTATGCATTTCAGAAACGAAAAATTGATCATTTATGAGTCAGACAGGTCCAGATACAGGGGTGGAAACATAATGAATTAAGATGACATGTTTACTGACTCTGTGCCAAGTGTGGATATATTTCAAAATAACTGTTGTGTCTACCATAATTTAGGAGAGAAGGGCCAATTGAGCCTTCACTGCATAAGGTCATGTATTATTTCACCGAAAGTTACATCTTAGATTGGAAAGTATTTATAAATATTAAGCAGCACAAAATAATCAAGCATTATTCCTGGGGAATGAAACATGTTTCCCCACCCACTCCGTTCTGCCTAGGAAATGTCGGAAGATTCGATACAGAAGCCATTATGAGAACATAATGTGTTTGCAGTTAGACACTTGGACGGAATCCAGACCCTACCACTAATTCAGAGTTGGGTCTTCAGCTAGGCTGACCTGGGCTGCCTCTGCCACAGACAGGGACAAGCCTCTATGCAGAAGAGCCTCCGAGGTGGAGGATTTGAGTCTTTAGCACAGAGCCCAGCATTGAGTAAGCACTCAAATAATGACGAGAGGGAGACATTATCTCCTATTTACACAGAACAGCAACCCTCCATTTGACATCTTAGACCAGAGTCTGCATTTCTCTTAAAGATGACCGTGGCTTCCTGTCCTCTCTTGTCAGAGAAGCTGCCCCTCTTCCAAGGTGACTGAGCTTGCCTCGAAGACTTCTCTTCTCAAAAGCAAAACTCACTCGCTGGCATGCCCTGGCCTGTCTGGTGCCCCCACAAAGAACGTTCACTAAAACGTCCCAAGCCTGAACACCCAAGTAATACCCAAGACCCTGATTCTGTGGGTCCCGAGGAGGCTGGTTCTGGGACCGGAGGTGGCACCGAGATGGGATGGCACGTTCGTCATCCTTTCCCCGCTGGTCACTCGCCAGCTACTCAGGCAGTAAGGGGTCCTCTGTCTGTGGTGGCCACGTTCGCAGGAGGTCCAGGTGCCAGCGGGCCTTGTCTTCCCGGACAGGTAGATAAAGAGTAAATGCACGCTCTGGGTATCTGTTACCCATCGTAGGCTCTACTTACCCACTCTTGTAGTAAGTGTGTGTTGTGTGTGTGCATTTGCACACACATGTGACTAGCTCCTGATCTCAAAGTCATTGTTAATGATGGATCTGGTCAAGGAACTGTGGAGGCCTCTGGTCTAGAAGGAAGGAACTGGCTCGGGGTGGTTGACTCTGTTCCCTAGTCCACCGGGATAATTTGCCATCCTAGAATACCATAAACTCCATTCCATGTGGTTTCTGTGTGTGGCTACTGGAGGGGGGCAGCTCTGGACACCCCCTGCCTTTTCTCCCTGGGGATGACACATGGCCTCCACTCTGGATGGATCCCTCTTGTCCTCAGACGGTTCCTCTCTGGCCCGGGACTGCTGGATTCTCTCCCACTTTCCTATGACGCTTCTTTCCTGCTTGCACAAAAACAAGTCCATCTCCACACATCAGAGATGGGAACGTAGCTGAGAAGGGACTGAAGACTCAACGAATCCACCGCTTCTGAAGCATGTCCTGCCCTGTTCGCTCCTGTCTGCTAGGAGAACCCCCGTTACACACACTCCACGTTCACCTTTTCCTCTTGTGCTTCATGGTGACTCACAGCATTTGCAGACTCATTTCTGCCCCTTAACCTTCGGCTTTCTCGTCTTCCCATCGTCACATTGGCTGACGGTGCCCTGCCAGCTGGCTCCTTCATCCTTTCCACTCTGTCCTTGCCCTTCAGGAAAGGATTGTCTCTTTCTGGCAACAGGAAGGCTGTGTTCAGGGAGAGGGATGCTCCAAGCCACCCTCATCTTTTCCCGCTTCGAGGCTGAAAGACATCAGTTGCCCTGCAAGGAGTCCTGGTTGCAGTTATTGGAAAATAACACCAGGAACCAGAAGAGGTTGCACAGGTGGTGGGAGGCGCAGACACACCGCTGTTGCTGTTCCACGATGGAGCTGAAGCCTTTTGAGTGTCTGAATTCACCTTAATTTTTCCAAATTTCACGTATTTTTAGGGCTTTGTATTTTTATATAATATAAGGTATTATCGACGATGACGATTTTTGCTGTGCTGATAGTACAAAAGAAATAAAAGGAATTATCCATGGGAGCCCTTTGGATGGATGCAGGCTGTGCCCCCAGGAGTGCCAACCGAGGCCTTGAGGCTGAGCCAGGTAGGCATGTCACCTGTCACCTGCTGGGCCACCATCTCCCTCATTCATTTTATTCAACAAATACCTTCCGAGGACCTGCTTCTGCCTCTGTCATGCGCCGATCCAGGCTGTTGTTGAGCAGCCCAGATGGGGGTGGCTGGCAGAAAGTGACAGCTTCAAGCTCTGTTTCCGCCTGCGCCCCTCACGCTGATCCCCATGTGGCTCTGCATTCCCAGCTCTCGTCCCTCCTGCTTTTATGGACGGGACATTTAATGAGTCTTTAATCCAGCCTAGTTCTCCCCATTTAGGTCACTATCTCCTTGGGGAAGCTGCTTCATGCTTGGAAACAGCCAGAGAAAGCTCTGGTCCTGCCCCCAGACCCAGCCTTCCAAAATCGCCATTTATCCCCACTTCTCCAGCCGACACCAAGAACTCAGGGAGAGACTTGCTGCCTCTCTGACCGACGACTTCTCCAGGGAAGCTATGGGTGGCACCCAGGCTGACACAGTCACCACGGCTCGCTTGTGGACAGGGGTGGACCCCCAACAATTTCTGTTTCCAAGAGAAACACCAACCCCATGCTTGCCTCTGAGAGCTTATAGATACTGATATGTTACCTGCATGAAAGCTACCCAAGATTCCATGGCAAGTAAGCCTGACTCCTCTTCATTCACTAGCATTTTCCTATGGGCAGCACTAACCATGTGACAGAAGTCCATGAACTGTATGAGCAAATTCACACTGGACTCCTGGGGTTCACTGCGGATCAGTAAAGGTCACTCTGTGCCCCAAAGGGTCCCTTAACACCCAGATAGCACCAAGACAGAAGGCAATCAGTCTTGCTTAACAGGCCACTGGATCTTCCCAGCCCACACACACACACACACACACATATATGCAAACATGCACACACATACATTTGTACAGATGCAAACACACACATGCACATACATGCATGTGCACACACACAAACACACATACACACACACATGCACACACACACATATGAAACACACACACTTAAACCTAGAAAGAGCAAGAACAAAAACAGCTACCTGTTCACAGACTTTTCGTGAAAGAAGGACCATTAAGATCACTCCATGAGGCGGAGCTTGCAGTGAGCTGAGATCACGCCACCGGACTCCAGCCTGGGGGACACAGCGAGACTCCGTCTCAGAAAAACAAAAAGATCACTCCATGATCTAAGACCGTGCACATAAAGTGCCTACTGCAGAGCCTATTGCAGAGCCAGCTGTACAAGGATGCTTCTTTTCTCCATTCGGTTAAAAACAGGTCAGAAAATTCACATCTAGTATAAAATTATTAATGTTTTCCACAGAAGTTGGCATCTAAATATTCAAACAGACCCGAAGCTGTCGCCCCTACACTCCGTGTCTTTAATCAGAACAGGGACAGCCCCGTCTCATGTCACTTCTCCCGGATGAGCTAAACCCCAGGAAGCTGAGAGCACCTAGGGCTAGGGCTTCTGCAAGGAGTAGCCCTCATACATTTTTACTCCCAATCTTACATTTTCATTTTGCAGTGCAGCTACTCATGTTTCCCAGAGATGAATAAACAGTCTATTTCCTTAAAGGCTCTGCTTGTCCTCAGAGACAGGTGCCCAGGGGTACAAGCAATGGAAACCTGACAAATGGCCAAATCAAGAAATCAAGAGCACTTTGGGGGGTCAGCGACGATTTCCTGCACACAGATCAGCATGGTGGCGGGGCTGAGTGGCTGCCAGGCGGCCCGCTCCATCGCTGTTAATGTGATGTGACGAGGCTATTTCTCTCCCCCAGTCAGTGACTGGGCAGTCGCAAGAGACTTGACTCAACTGCATAAGTCAGTCCACTGGAAATTAAGTATTAAACAGGGCAAAACAAACCTTGTCTTTGGTGCTGAGACACATTTTCAGAGGGAAAAAAGTCTTTGTGGTGAAATAGCTTCAAAACAACTCCATGGTGTCAAACTCTGCTGCAGCCCTGTGGCGAACAAACCCTTGTCCTAATTTCTTTCCCATTATTTGGTTGCATTGCTTTTCCAAGTTGAGATTGGGGTGTAAATAACACACAGGCCAGTGCACTGATGGAGCGCCCCACAGCTGCAGGTGTCTCTCGTGAATTTCTCTTGCTCCTGATTTCAGACTTCACCCAGTTCTTCTGGAGGATAGGGAATGACTCTGTTCCCACTTTCAGAGAGTTGAAAGAAAGCCAAATCGAAAGAGTGAAACTCTTGAATCCTCAGAGCAACCCGGAGCAGAAACAGAAATGCAAACGTGTCATTCTGCCATTTGTAGTAAGATTCCCATTATCAAGGGAAGCTGAAATGTTTAGGACAAAAGATTTGCTCAGTGTAAGCATTTGCTGAGCAGCAACTGTGCACCAGGCATCAGGGTTACCAAGAGGGATATGACATGGACTCTGCCACAAAGAGCCTCCATTCGAAGGGAGGAGACAAACCAGCACCATGTGAGACAGGAGGTGTAAGTGCTGAGATAAGAATGGAGAGACCAGGATGGGAAAGACATGGCTGGGCAGTTATTGTCTAACTTCAGTTAGAGGAAGGACGAGAAGAATGCCCGCAGGTCCAGAGGGAGTGGAGATGGCAGTGGTTTATGGCAGGGGACCAGCAGGGACAAGGAAAGGAGCCCGCAGGTCTGGAGAGATCAGGCACAAGCCACTGTTCTAATCCCAGAGAGTAGCACTGATGGTGGTGGAGCAGACAGCAAAAGACAAAGTTGGGAAAAAGAGCAAGACTTGGTGACTGATTAGATGGGAAGAGGAATGGGGTGAGAAGGAGAATTCGAAGATGACATTGAGGTTGGGTCTTACATGAATGTGATTCCTCATCCAAGACAGAAAGTCAAAGAGAAGGGTATGAGAAATGTGGCATTTGAGGTGTCATTAGGGTATGGACAGGTATGTCAGCCAGGAGCCCAGGAGACAGATCTCTGTTGGAACTGCACCTCATGTGGGTGTAAATCACTGGGATCAGTGGATGAGAGGGTGTCCACGTAGAAGTGGACCACAAATGGAGCTCTATGCCACTCCCCACCCATAGCATGTGAGAAGGAGGGGTAGGGTGGGCTGCAACAGTGAGAAAACTAAAAAAGTCTCATCAGAAACATGTGATGCACCAAGAGTCTAGAGAGCAGCTGGATAAGTGCCCCTGTATGGTAATGACACAATTGTCCCTCCAATATCATTCAGCATCTTCCATGATAAAGGGACCAGATGATTGGGTCACCCTAGTTGGACAATCAACTCCATCTGTAGGATTCTACTCTTCTAGGTGCTGTGAGGGACACAAAAGCATCACTTCCAGGGTCAAGGACCCACCATCTAGTAGGAGACAAGACTTAGACACATGAAATATATTGATAACAGAGCGTGGATATTCTGGATTCACGTCTAAATTTTTAAGAAAGAAAACACACACACACACAGCAGGTTGGAATTTGGTGAGTTTGTAAAGGAAGGGAGGTAAATTATTTAAGGAAATGGCATACAAAGATAACCAGAGGAGAACAATAAACTACTAGCAATAGGGTAGTTTTAAATTCAGCATTAAGAATAATCACATTAAATAGAAATGGTCTGAAAAACAACTAAAAGACAGAAATGATCAAACAATAAAGAAATATGATCAAAATATATGCAATCTACAAAAAACTCACTTTGAATGTAGACAAACATACATATATGTATAAAATTATATGATACATATACATGCTAAATGCAAAAGGATGGAGAAATATATACTGTATAAACACTAATAAAAAGAAAGAGACTTGTCCTGCTTATATTAATGCCAGAAAAAATATACTACAGAACGGGGACAATTACCAGAGATAAAGAAGGACATTACATGAGAATAGGGTCAGCTCCTCAAGAAGACATAACAATCCTAACGGTCCACGAGCCTAACAAGAAAGCTTCAATGTACATGAAGCAAAATCTCAGAGAAGTGAAAGGCAAAAGTACACAGATCTATAAAGAGAATTAAAACATCAGTGGCTCTCTTTGAGTAATTGAGAAAACAAGTGGACAAAAAACCAGCAAGGATATGGAATATCTAAATAACACCGTCAGCCCACTTAACCTGACTGGCACTTATAGGATATTCCACACAATGACAGTGGAATCACATTCTTTTCCAGGTTAAATTAAATATTCATTAAGATAGGCCATATTCTGGACCTTAAAACCTCAACAAACATAAAGGAAAAAAAACATACAAAGTAGGTTCTCTAACCCAAATTAAGTTAAACTAGAAATCAATAACAGAAAGATGTCTGGAAAATGCCTCAAAATGCTAAATTAAATAACACACTTCTAAATAATGTATGGGCCAAAGAGGAAGTCACAAGGAAAATTTGAAAATATCTTTAATTGAATGAAAATAAAAACACAATGTTATGAAATGTGCAGGATGAAGCCAGGGCAATGCTTTAACAATAAGGTCACACAGAAAGGGAAATGTCTCAATCAATCATCGAATCTTCCACCACTAGAAAATAGAAAAAGAACAAGTGCAAGGAAGGAGAAGGTAGAAAGTAATAAAGAGAAGCACAAAAATTATAGTTTGAAAACAGAAAAATGATGGCAAGAGAGATCACTGCTCTTTTCACTGTATACTCTCAAGACCTCAAGACCCAAAGCTGGGCTTCCAGCCTGCTTCCCTTGAACAGAACCAACAAGTCCCTCACGTGCACTCATCACCTTTCTCCCCAGCTGGCTCCTCTTCCTGGGTTCCCACCACCACTCGCCCATCACTCACCCTAGCCCAAATCCTGCAAGTTGTCCTTTTCTTCTCTCTCACCAACCTCCACATCCACACAGGTACCAAATCCTATTAATCATATCTCCCTAAAGCTCCCCTTCCTCTCCATCCCTATACGTACCACTCTGTTTCAAGCCTTTACCTTCTAACACCCAGTAGTCAATGACCTCCTAAGTGATGCCCCAATCCAGCCACCAGCTCAGACTGCAGCCTCCAGGATGTCCTGAAGGCAAATCTGACCAAGGACACATGGTTCAGTGTTTAATAGAACTAACAGGATTGAAACTGGAAGGAGCCCACTCCAAATGCAGGGATGGATGACACACCTAAACTGCCCTGCAAACAACACTGCCAAATGTTTCCACTCTGGCACTTAGGAGAACTGCACCTGTGAATAGTAACTGACATATTTTCTTAAATCCAATAGATAGTGCCCATCAATAAGCCACAATGCAGCAATTCCTGTTAAAGAAACCAAGAAGTAGTTTTCAGTCATTGACTTCCTGCTGTGCTAAGACCTTGGGTCTAAAAAGGCAACATAGAATGACATCACATTTGAAAACGTCAACTCTAAGGTCCCAGAGCTGCTGACGCAGGAGGGCCGGGGGCAGGCCTGCAGCAGGCGTCTCGCCATGCCATATGGGTGGATGCACACGGAAACACATGGGATGCTTCTACCCAAAGCAGCAGCTCCGTTTTGGAGTTGCTGTTGTTTTTCTTTTTTAACTGAGTTAAACTGACTATTTAGCTGAATGATCAAGGGTTTCTTTTTTGCTTGCTTGTTTCAGTTTGTTAATTTTGATGGTGGAGAGGCAGTTAGACTAAATTGGTTATCTTAATGTAGGTGTTGGCAGGGAGGGATCGGCAGTCTGGGCACTGTTAGGCCCACACAGCAGCCTTGACCCAGGCCCTAGGATGCATTAATATCTACAGAGCCCAGCGTGCAGGCTACGGCCCACGCCCTGATATACGGTGCAGCTGGTATATCACGATGACTTCACAGGACCCAAGAATGGAAACCTGTGTCTAAGTTATCAATAACCAAAAACAGCTCACAGGGGAAAGGCATTTTTAAAAAAAAACTGAAGAAAGGCCGGGTGAAATGGCTCATACCTGTAATCCCAGCACTTTGGGAGGCCAAGGTGGGCAGATCGCTTGAGCTCAGGAGTTCGAGACCAGCCTGGCCAACATGGTGAAATCCCGTCTCTACTGTAAATACAAAAATTAGCCAGTTGTGGTGGCACACAACTGTAATCCCAGCTACTCGGGAGGCTGAGGCACAAGAATCACTTGAACCCAGGAAGTGTGAGGCTGCAGTGAGCTGAGATTGTGCCACTGCACTCCAGGCTGGGCAACAGGGCGAGACCCTGTCTCAAAACAAAACAAAACAAAACAAAAAACTGAATAGAAAAGGAAAGCAAAGAACTATCAATCTAAAGAAAGCTTTATTTGGTCCAAAGTTAGTTATTTTCACCTTCGACTAGCTTGTACTTAGGTGTCTGTCATCGACTGCACCTATCTGTTGAAAGTGAAACTCCTTCGCTGAGAGCCCCTGCTACCTAACCTACAACAACCTTCATTTTATCCAATGTCAAGGGCCACATCCATGGAAGAAAAGCCAACATCAGGGGACCCAAACTTCCAGAGATGCCTCCATGGGCAAGAAGAAGAGCTACAGTCCCCCTGGCTCATGTGTCCCCAGCCTCCCCTGACATCTACCGTGTGTCTGCTCCCTCTAATAGCGGGGAAGAAACTAGGTATTCATTTGCATTTCTGTGAGTCAAGCAGCAGCTAAAGCAGTGTTTCCCAGTTTAGACAGAAATGTCAACAGAGCATTCTTGAACCTGCTGGAGTCTATCTGGATCACAATGGAAGCTGAAAATTACATATTTGAACACACCATTTTGTAGCTAAAATACATGCATATAGCCAAGAACATCGACTCCTTGATATAATGGTATACGATTCAAGTAATAAAATAGAAGCCAGACTTTTGGGAGATGTGGCCGTGCCATAGACACAGACCCCAAACTCACTCAGGCCTCAGGTCCAGAGCGCTCCACTTCCCTACTCCACAGATAACCTGCAGGACATGGTTCAGAGTGAGATCCCTCAGGTCTCCCTCACCCCACTGTGCCCTCTGTGGATTGCAGTTAGGTGGGGCAGAGGTTACCACAGTAGGGACGGAGGTGCTCTCCATGTGGACATGCTTCCTGGTGTCAGCAGGAAGAATTCAATCCTAGAGGTCAGTAAACAAACCCAATCCCACCCTCATTCCTCGCTGCCCTGGTTGAGGTGGAAATAAGAATGGCTTTCAGAATAGCGGGGCAAAAGAAAGGAACAGTATGCCTTCGTTCTAAGACACAGAGATTAGGACTTTAACTTAAAGGGGATCATACCCAATTTTGGAAGAAGAAACTGCCAAATAGTCTGAAGGAACAAAGGATATTGAATGTTGATCATTTAGACGAACACAGAATGCTAGGTTGTATTTTTCGTAATCACGTGTGGGAAATCTTTGCTTATGGCCTTGTCCTACATCCCAGATCAGGGTTCTCCTTGCATTCTCATTTCATTATGGTGTCCAAATGTGTCCCTGAAGATAACTCCGACCACACTGTGCATAGAGCTCAACAGTAAACTCAGTGTGTTTTTCCCTGAGAACTTTAGAACCAGAAAGAGGGTCTTCAGCGGCCTGGCAGGTGACTCCAGTGACCTCTGTGGTGTCTGCCGACCCAGGACCATGAGGTGTGGGTTTATGAACACACATGAAGAGCAGATGGGACGTTTTCTTCAAAATAAGTGAAAATTCTTTCCTCGTTGTCTCTCTACCCACTCCACCAGAGAAAAGGCCTCACTCCTCCAGGCAGCATAAAGAGAGGGTAGATGTCAGCACAGGAAGAGGCACCTGCCAGGGCAGCCCAGCCTCCATGGGGGACCCTAGGAAGACACAGACAGGCAGCAAGAATGGCTTAGCATGGGCTTCGCTCCAGTGACTGCCCAAAAGTGCTGCACTGAAGATCTGAGGAGCGCAGGAGAGGGAGTTACTTAAGCCAAGTCCATCAGTCATGAATGTTCCAGAAAGTAGACAGAAGGCATACTGATGAATAAGAACAACGCTGTAAGGAACATGGCTGCACTGCAGCCGAGCGGGCATAGGCCGAGGTAAATATCCTGTGTACTCAGCGAGTTTCGAGCACAGGTGTGTAACTCCACTTGTTATCACAGCCATGTAGCCGTAACATGGAAGGCCATCACTTGGCTCTAAGCCACTACTGTTTGTAAAAGGTATAACTGCCCTGCCTGCACCATACAGGTGCTCTTGGGCTCGGCTCAGTTCTTGGGCATGACTCCACATGGTTCTTGCTGCTGGCACCCAGAGAAAGAGAGAACCAGAGCTGTCCATCTTGCAGATGGACCGAGGGGAGCCAGGGCACGGCATGGCTCAGCATGGCTCCACATGGCTCGTGTTCATGCCCAGAGAGAGAGAGTTAAGCTGCTGACCCTGAAGGCAAGGGAGAGCTGGCCGTGCATCTGTGCATGGGAGCCGGCTGCTGAGAGGAGCCACAGAATCGGAGCAGACAGCCGAGATAAAGGCAGACAGTGTAAGAGAGCTGCTGATGAGAGAGCTGCTAGTGAGAGAGCTGCTGAATAAAGTCTCATTTACCTGCTGTCTCTCGAGTGTTCTTCCAGCTCCCTGCACCCTGACCACCCACTCCCCTCAGACCTCAGCTGGGGCTGGAACCTGACAGACTCCTACTTTCACGTACTTACTGTGTGCCAGGCAGTGTGCTCAGCACTTCCCATGCACCAGCTCCTGACTGCCCAGTGCTGTGGGAGGAGGGCACTGGCATTGTCTTCTTGACACAGACAGGGAAACTGAGGTTTAAAGGGGTGAAGTTCCCTGCCTGATGTTACTCAGCTGCTACCTACCAGAGCCAGGGTTCTGACCAGGTGACTTCCACAGTCCCTCCTAAACCCAGGGCCCTGAGAATGGAGCTATTCAGCCAGGGCACTGCACAGTACAGGGGAGTGGAGCCCTTGGCACCATCTACAGACACCGACCCCAGTTGAACCTGGACACATGAATTGGTCTCTCTGAGTGTCTGTCCTAGGCTGTTGGGTTTACACAGAGATCTGACCTTGGCCTTCTTCTGTCAGCTGCTCCAGGTGACCTCATCTGCCCTTCAGTTTTATCCATTGCCACACCATTACCTTCAAAGGATCCTGACCTTGCCACCTTTAATCCTGACCTTTCCCACAATCCCAGACCCATATTTCTAACCATATATGGAATGCCCAACAGGTGCCTGAAACTTAGCTTGGTTAAAGGTAACCCACCTTATTCCCCCAAGTCTGCACATCACTCTCCTCAGCCATCAGCCATCCCAGCCAGGACCCACAGTCACCCCACCCCACCCCTGTCCCTCTCCACGTCTTGAGGCTACTCTAGAAATATCCGCCCACCCCACCTCACCCCCACCGCTGCAGCGTGCATCTCCATCATTCCTCATGGCCCATCACCGGAGCCTTCCACCTGTGTCCACTTCAACAGGGCCTCCACACTCAAAGGTAGCTACATCTTGTGATGTTGGAGGTGGGCTTTGCATTGGTGAGAGGGGACCACACACACACACACACACACACAGGCATTCAAGTTATACGGGGCTCCCGACACAGAAATGCTAAGGTGATCAAACCACCCAGTGCACAGACAGATGCACAAGCTTCCCTAGTTTCTGAAATCTCTAATGGAGGCGGCGGGGAGGGGCACACAGCTGCTGTTGATATCACCACAAATTAGCAAATTAGGGTCTTAATAGACCGAAGAACCTAACTCTTCTTGTATCAAGCTTCCTTGATGCTGGGAGGTCTGTACCACTAATTATGAAGGACTTACACAAATCATCTTGCCCTTCATGGAAATTCTTGCAGATCTCAAACAATGTCACAGTTCTCAAGGCTCATGAGGCCTGCATCACTCCTCTGACTCCAGGGAGCAGAGTCAGGGCTGGGGCATCTTTAAATAGCACCTCCAACTTCCTGGCATCCCAGAAAGCTCCCTTCCCCACGGGTCCTGTGTCTCACTTAAGCCTCTTTTAGCTGGCAAGTTTGCTGTTGAACTGGTACCAAGACCTTCATTGCATCCCCCAGGATCTGATAAGTGGGCATTTGTCAAGAAACTGTGAGTCTTATATGTATAGTTTCTATAATTTGAAACTGATCAATGACTCCCCTTAAGTTTCTCTATTCTTTTCCTAGCATAATTCTATTTTTCACCCCTTTTGAATATCACCTTGGACCTACAGATACTTACAGATTCAGCTGTAATCACCAGGGCCTGTCATAATTTTGTTTCTGAAGTTGAAATTGCCACATTACTTGGTGATGTCCCCTCAAATCTGACTCCACTGTCACCATCTCCCCATATTTGAGTGCATCCTTGTTTTCTCAGAACAGATGTTCCAGGCCCATCTTCGGTTCTCTTCCTCCAAATGTGGGAGTCAATAATTCTTGAAGTAGCCCTGGTTCCTTTTAGCAGAAAATGGCACGAGACGCCCACATCTGAGCCCCAGGAGGGCACAGTAGATTGTGTCACATCAGAGCAGAACAAGCTTTCCTTTTTAAAAGGCTATAGTTTCATGTTGATATTTTCCATTTACCTATTTACGGAGCACATCTGAGGGCATGCTCATTCCTCCTTCTGATTAGACTTCCCGGTCTTTGTCCATTGCCTTGGACATACTGTTACAGAGCCTCACATCAAGAAGGGCTTAAAAACTACTGTGAAGCCAAAAACTGTGCAAGACTTCACTTTCTTGTCTCTGTTTGACCCGTGGGTCAAGCACCCCGGACTGAACTTCAAAGTGTGAAGTCTAGACAACCTCCCATCATCACCTCTCAAGTTTCCACTGACAGAAAATGAAATTCCATCCTCTTCAGGGCACAGGGTATTGAGAAAAACTTCTGAAGCTATGGTAAAGAAAGGAAAACTACAGACACAGCACCCTTGAACTCTTCATTCTCGTGAGCCGTGATATCGTTGCTTGTCTGTTATCTCATGTGAGTTGGTGTGCATTCCAGTTTCTTTTAACTGTTGGATAAATACAAATACTTTACCAGTCCATCATCACAAAAAAAAAAAAACCAAAAAAAAAAAAGCACTGTCAGAAAATACCACAAGGTAATGGTCATGAATCTATCGCAATTTTTAAATCTTTACCAAAAAATTTAAGATTACCATATCATTTGCAGAATTATATTGGGGTTCTAGAAGAACCAGATTACAAAAGATACCCAAAATTATTTTCATTGTATTTTTCAATTTTAATTTTGTTTGTTCGTTTGTTTGAGACAGAGTCTCGCTCTGTCACCCAGGCTGGAGTGCAGTGGCCCAATCTCAGCTCACTGCAAGCTCTGCCTCCCGGGTTCATGCCATTCTCCTGCCTCAGCCTCCCTAGTAGCTGGGACTACAGGCGCCTACTACCTCGCCCGGCTAATTTTTTATATTTTGAGTAGAGAAGGGGTTTCACCACGTTAGCCAGGATGGTCTCAATCTCCAGACCTCGTGATCCACCCACCTCAGCCTCCCAAAGTGCTGGGATTACAGGCGTGAGCCACTACACCTGGCTTTTAATTTTTGTTTAGATTATATCTATACAACTTCAGTCACCAACCAAGTTAGAGGTATAGTTTGATGTTTCTCACAGAAACTGACATAGGAACTTTGGAACATTACAGCCTTGGAAAATTATTGCACAAAACATCCAAATAATTGAATGGAATGAAATATACCAACCCATACCCCTAGCTTTGTGTAATAGAAATAAAATTTATCTGGGTAAATTGGTAGATAGAAGGCAATAAAATTACGGATACAGTCCTGCCAAAATCCAACCCAGCCCTGAGGCGCTGACATTTCCTCCTGGATCTAGATGGTGCCAGGGAGCTGGGGTGTCCCGACTTCCCACGTGCTGCTGCTGCTGCTGCTGGTCCTTGCGGCTCCCCCAGGATGTAGCTGTTTCCTACAAGCTGTCACTTGGGGCTGGCAACAGTGACCGGCCCCATTCTGTGTGTCAAATAAATGCTGGATGATGAGATGTTCCTGGGGCAGTGACCACTTGCTGAGCACGTTCACACCTAAAATCATTTAGGCAGGAGAGGACTGGGAGTGTGGAAGGCTTTGGCTGCCTCAGGAAGAGGTCAGAAGGCTCTGCTTTGGGAACTGAGCTCCCCACAGAGCAGTTCTCCTCAGAGCCCACACCTCCCTCTTGTGAGAGCTGGAGAACACTCGTCACTCTTCACCTTGGATGACACCCCTCCCTCTTCACCTTGGATGACACCCCTCCCTCTTCACCTTGGAGAATCCCCCTCCCTCTTCACCTTGGGGAACACCCCCTATGCTTCACCTTAGAGAACCCCCCTTCCCTCTTCACCGTGGGGAAGCCCCCTCCCTCTTCACCTTGGATGACACTCCTCCCTCTTCACCTTCTCCTGCCTCTACCCCTCCGACTTCCCTGAGCTTGGTTGGGTCTTGATTGTGTCAGGGTGGGAGTTTCACGCCCCTTTAGTTTGGGGTTGCGGGGACAAGCACCAGCGAGGGCCCCTGGGCGTGGCTCCCCCAGCTCTGAGGGAGCCGTCACCTGCCCCTCCACCCACTCCTGCCTGTCCAGCTGCTGGGCCGCACCAAGAGGCAGGAAACTCCCGTCTCTCCCAGAGCTCAGAGACTTGTAACTTCTCAGGAGTCTCTTCAGTTTTTAACCACTTTAGTGAGGTCTGATTGACATACAAACAGCTGTGAATATTTAATGTGTACAACTTGGTGAGTTCAGAGATAGGTACACACCCGTGAAACCATCCTCCCAGTCTATGCTGTAAGCATATCTGTCACCTCCAGAAAGCTCCTTTTTACTTATTATTGTATATGATAATTTCACGCCAGCTCTCACCTAGGAGCAAATGTGTCAGTGCACAACACAGCACTGCTAGCAGTAGGCGCTGTGCTGCTCGGTCGGGCTCCAGGACTTACTCATCTGGGTAACTGGACCTTGGTACCCACTGACTCTGGATTTCCACCCTCTGATTCCTGAGTGTGACTGTTTTAGGTCCCTCACATTGGTGGGGCCCTGTCGTATCTGTCCTTCTGTGCCTGGCTTATTCCACCTAGCACCAGGTCCTGGTTCATCCGTGTTGTTGCAAACAGTGGGATTTCCTTCCTTTTTAAGGCTGAATAATAGTCCATCGTTTGGATAGGCCACATTTTATTTATCCATTCATCTGGGCATCCAGCCTCTTTTCCTTAACTCTCCCTTTCCAGATTAAAATTCATACCTCTTTTTATGATATTGCTCTACATTTTAAAATTTCAACTTATAAGTGCGAGTATCTTTAATTTTTTTTAATTATACAAAAGGAATGAGAGCTGGTCAACCCTTTCTCTCCACTCAGAAACCCCAGAAATCATGAGCAACTGCAAAGCAAGTTGTAGAGAGAACAAAGGAGGGAGGCGAGGCAGCGCCCAGAGACCCCTTCCCCAGATTCCTGGGTGTGCCGGAAACTTGGGACAGGCCTGGGCTGGGAGCACAGCCAGCCCTCTTTACTTCTTGTGGCTCCAGTCAAGCAAGGATGACTTTTCCAGATAACATTATTCTAGAAATGTGCAAGTCGGGTAACACTCTTCAAATTTTCTCAGGACTATTTCAATTCAGTATCATAGGGAACTGTGCCTTATCTTAGGAATAATAAAATATACATTGTCAACAGCTCTTATAATTAGATAGCATTCAAAAATTCTGCCTGGACAAGCTACATGTTCGTATTTACCTTGCAAACAAATCAAGCCTGTAATCCCAGCACTTTGGGAGGCTGAGGCAGGCGGATCACAAGGTCAGGAGTTCGAGACCAGCCTGGCCAACATAGTGAAACCCCGTCTCTACTAAAAATACAAAAAATTAGCTGGGCATGGTGGCGGGCACCTGTAATCCCAGCTACTCAGGAGGTGGAGGCAGGAGAATCACTTGAACCCAGGAGACAGAGGTTGCAGTGAGCCAAGACTGCACCATTGCACTCCAGGCAGGGCAACAATGTGAGACTCTGTCAAAACAAAATAAAACAACAACAACAAAAAAAAACCCTGTTTTCAAAATTTTCAAGGCCCTTTACTCTGATCGCTAGTAAAAGAAAAACAACCTCAATTTACTTGTACCAATCACAGAGCTGCAAAACTGAGGCTCTTTTATAAAGAACAGAGATTAACTGGCACGCATGAAACTCTATTTTCCCCCAAGTTGCACACCTCTTTTTTATTAACCACTTTATATTGTTCTACCTGCTTATTTGTCTTTTTTTTCTTTTTTCTTTATTTTATATTAAGTTCCAGTATATATGTGCAGGACGTGCAGGTTTGTCACATAGATAAACATGTGCCATGGTGGTTTGCTGCACTTGTCAACCCCTCACCTAGGTATTAAGCCCAGCATGCATTAGCTATTTATCCTGATGCTCTCCCTCCCCCTGCCCCATTGCCAACAGGCCCCGTGCGTGTTGTTTCCCTCACTGTGTCCGTGTGTTCTCATTGTTCAGATCCACTTATGAGTGAGAACATGCAGTGTTTGGTTTTCTGTTCCTGCGTTAGTTTGCTGAGGATAATGGCTTCCATCTCCATCCATGTCCCTGCAAAGGACATGATCTTGTTCCTTTTGATGGCTGCATAGTATTCCATGGGAATACCTCTTTTTATATCACACAGAGAGCAACTGGCCTATGAAACCAGTCATCTTCTCACCAGCTGGCTGCACCAGCTCCCATTTACAAACCTGGGCAGGTGTGTGGCTTCTGCCAGGATCATCCAGCACCTGTCCAGATGGTTCTCCCTATCCCGAGTGTTACCACCTCGGGGGTCAGCACTGCCCTCCCCCAGCAAGGGCAGCTGGGTTCTGGTCCTAACCTGAGGCCATTCCTTATGGCCCTTGGCCATCTGTAGTGGTCCAGCCTTGACCATCCTCCATGTCGTCTTCCCTCTTGATGGTGCGGGTGCTGCTCTAAGGGAGGGCACTCTGCCTCATAAAGACCTCAGTTAGATGCCTCTGTGTCCTTTGAAAAACAGAAGGTGGTTGATGTTATCTTGCTTTTTCTTTTCATTGCAGCTCTTAATGGTATAGAATGACCCTGATTTTATTTGTATAGGAAATTTATAAAAAGCAGGTTAACCAGAAAACACGCACTAATCCCACAGTGTGCAAATCTATTTCTTGAAGCTGCAGTGGATCTGCCCACTCTCTCATCAGCCAATATTTCCAGTGGGGCCGCAATCTGCACTGACTTCAATCATCCGTGGGCTTGCACAAGGCCCTGGTTCTACTGCCCTGATTTCCCAAAACAGTCCAGCCAGTAGGCTCCTTTCCCACAGATTGGGGATTTGTTTCAACTGGGACTCACGGGGAGGTTCAGTGGGGGCAGGACCCCCAACCCTGCAATCATTCTCAGCATGCTGTGTATACAGGATGTTATTTCCCAGGAAGAAGGTCTCCAAAACCCATCCCAGTCTCATGGAGAAGCAAGCGCCCTCCAGGACTGCCTCTTGCCCACACTGGCTGATTCAGAACTGAGTGCAAGGAGCCTTTCCAGGGGTAAGAGAGACAAAGTCAGTCTCAAAGCCTGTCTGCTAATTGTTCATCTTGCTCTCCAGGAAGCTCCCAAAAGGACAGCCCTTGATGGACAACCCCAATTCAAGAGGTCAACACAGAGCAGCCACCATGGCAGAGAGGCACGGTCGGGCTGGGCTTGGTCTGCTTTGGTTGCACACGGTATGAACTGTCTTTATCTTCCTCCCACCATGCCAACACATTATATTTTCTTTAGGCGCACTCAGGCAACAAAATTGTTAAGGCAATGACAGCATAACAAACCCTATGGCGTTTTTTTTTGCAAACATCATAGAATTTAACATCACTTTGTTCACTTGCCACTGCACAAAAATATTAACTTGGCACTCGGCAGCCCCGTGGCGATGCGGGCACTCAGCAGCCCCGTGGCGATGTGCCTATGAAGGCACGCGCTGAAGCCCACCGTGCTCCGTTATTCAGCAATCAGGGCTTTATGTAGGAACCAAAACAAAAAGCACCACAAGCCCTGGGCACCTCTAGAATCGCAGCTGTTATCATCCTGCAAGGCTCCCCTCAGACATCAGGCTGGTGACGCAGGGCTCATGATGGGGCCACAGTCAGAGGGAAGGCAAAGGTGACTTCCTAAGGGCTGTCTTCTCTGACGTATTATTCATGGACTTGAATCCTGGGACACACATCCGTTTTTCACCCGAGGTCTGTGCAGTGGGAACCCAGGGACCTCGAGAGGGACACAGCCATCTGGGAGGTCTGGTGACAGGTGGGAGAGGCTTTTGGGATTCTCTTACCAGAGGGAGCCAGCCCAGGGCCTCTCTCCAGAGAGTGATGGAAACCACATGTGTCTTGGCTCTGGGTGGCCCAGCAGAGGGGATGACAGCCCAGAGCCCCTTTCCCAGATGCTACTGTGCAGCAGAACCTTGAGGCCAAAGCTCTCAGACAGGACCCAGCTCAACTTGTGAGGATCTCCCAGCTACTGAGGACATCCCGCCTACTTTTGAATGTGGAGCCCCCACGCCCTTCAGAAAATTCCCCCGAATTCCACTAGTTTCTGAAACAGCCACATTCCATTTCAGGCACTCACGCCGGTCATTATCTCAGTTGGGACCCCCCAGGGCAGAGACAGAGACAGGCTCTCAGGAGCTGCTCCTAGGAAGCAGGAGTGGGCAGAGGGAAGCGTGGACAGGGAAGGTAGACAAGCCCGGAGGTCACACTCAAGGTCCCTGCCACCAGCAGCAGGGAGAGCTCCCCAGAACCTCCTGGAATTACCCACCTGCAGCGCAGGGGCCCCAGCGCTTATCCCTTTTCCCTGCTGGAACCTCCCCACAGGGGCGAGTGTTACTAACACCAGGCATTCTGCAGGTCATTTCAAGTAAGCGCCACTTTCAGGGCTGCCCCTGTTGGCAGGGCTGCCTGCATTTCCCCCTGGAAGGGGCCAAGTTGCCCTCAGAGAGCAAGGCCCCGCACCTTTTGCGCATGTACATGAATTCCCACACACCAGACTCTGATTTTTGCAGTAGATGCATTGCAGACACCCAGTCTCACCATGACACAACCCCTGGGTGGAAGGAGCACGGGGCCTGGCAGCCAAGGATCCCAACACCCCCAGCCCCCAGGCAGCCCAAGCCTTGAGGATTCTAGAGCCAGCCTTGCACAAAGAATTCACTGGTGTGTGTCACTTCTGGAAGACGTGACTGTCTCAGTGGAAGCAGAGCAGAGGTACCAGTGAGTCCTGGAAGGCTGGCAAAGCCCAGGGCTATACACTGTGGTTGTGCTGAACAACCTCTCATGGGGCAGACTGGCTTAGGCACCCCCAGGGTCACAGCCCCTCTGCAGGGCAGAAACACTGTCACGAACACCCAATGAGCACTGCTCACCTACAGGGTGTATGGTGGGTCAGCTACACGTGAGCACTGATGAAAGCACACGGCCATTCAAGGAACAGGTGAAGGTGCAGACGAGGAGTGCTGGAGAGTGTGCAGAGCACGAGAGCCCCCTTGCAGCCAAGGCCAAAGGGAGAGATCAGAAAGAACGTGTCAGCCGGGCACAGCGGCAAGCAAGGTCAAATGCCACTCAGAGGCCCGGTGACAATGACCACCGCAGCAAAAGCGAGAACAGCTATTTTAGCACAGAACTTGCGGGACGACCACGCACCCATGTGCGGACCAGCTGCCTGAGGTGTCTATCTCGTTTTTTGCTCACAGCAGCCTTGTGGTAAGAATCACTTAGGTCGCCACACTGCAGATAAGGAGAGCAAAGCTTGCAGAGGCTGGCTGGCCCAACATCAGCTGGCTTGCACCTGCCAGTCCCAGAATTTGAACCAAAGGGGTCCAGGTCCAGACTCACGGTGCTTTCTTTGTCACTGTGCTGTGCAGCCTCTGTTCAGGACGAAGGTTCAAACAGCCCTCAAATGGAGAGGTGATGGTCGCCAGGGACCCTGGCAGAGCAGGGGGCAGATGGAACTGGGCTGAGGGGCTCATAGAAGTGGACAGATAAAGAAAGGGTTTCTACCTTTCCAAGAAAGTTGACAATGACGAGGAAGCATGAAATTGGGTGGAAGTGGAGGCAGGGAGCATCTTCCATTTCGATGGAATGTCACGAAGAAAGAGAGAAGGACAATGTGTGGTATAGAGAAAAGAAAACAGAGGCAGGTGGAACGAATCCAGACCAGTCTCCCAGGGCCAGGCTCCTCCTGTGCTGTGACAGAAGGAAGGAGAAGGGATATGCGTGGTGCACAGAGGCGCAGGAAAAAGAAGAAGTTCCAGAAGGCAAGTTCTCTTTTCTGCCATAAGTTTGGGGGTGATAGTTGATCTCAGAGTGAGTGTGGAAGCTGGACAGGCCAGAGATTTTAGGAGAATGGGACAGATTTGAAACAGCCATTGCAGGAGAGGAGAATACACTGGCCAGAGAATTGTAATGACATTATTAGGCAGCTCCCCTGGCCCAGCTGCAGTTAGAGGTCTTGAATTTATAATGAATTTATTACTTACACCACCACCAATCCCATAAAACATTTAACAGCTCACAATCAAAGGCACAAATCCAGTTGAGATTTACAAGCATAAGCAGGTGAGGGGTGAGAGGGAGAGGACTGTATCAACAAACGGGGGAGGCCAGGCATTGTGGCTGACATCTGTAATCCCAGCACTTTGAGAGACCGAGGCAGGTGGATCACTTGAGGTCAAGAGTTTGAGACCAGCCTAGCCAACATGGTGAAACCTCATCTCTACTAATAATCCAAAAACTAGCCAGGCATGGTCCACCTGTAATCCCAGCTTCTCAGGAGGCTAAGGCAGGAGAATCGCCTGAACCAGGGAGGTGGAGGTTGCAATGAGCCAAGATAAAGCCACTGCACTCCAGCCTGGGAGACAGAGTGAGACCGTCTCAAAACAAACCAACTAATAGAGGAAACCGGAGCATGACATTGAACCCTCTGGTTTCTGAATGCCCAAACAACCACGAAAAGCTCGTTATCTGCTTGCAAGCATATCTATCTGCTTAATATCTCCTTAGCCTTGAACACTGAGAACAGTTTATTACATGTCTGTTGTTTTTATTAAGAAATTTGTTATGAAATTTCAACAGCAGTGCTACAGAATCCCTCAAATATAGATGAGGGAAAAACACACTCAAGATTCCACCTTTTACATGCAGCCCTTTTACATGAGGCTCAAGAGCAGGTATGTCACTCACAGCATTTCCAAATGATGCCAGGATATTCCGAAGGGCCACTCCCATCTCAGTCCTAGAGCAATGGGGAGGACACAGCATGGAAATGTTTCAGGAAGCTCCCCCAGGAAGCAAAGCCACAGTACCAAAAATATCCCGTCTTTCAGGTTGTCTGATAAACCAAAGACAGACATCAACCAACACCAGAGGAAGAGGTGATCCAGTCCCCTTCAAGGCCAGCATTTATTACCAAATACTGATTAAGGACCAGTGACACTGTGAGACCTGCTTGAGGCCTAAATTCAAAGCTTTGATTCCTAGCCCCATCCCTGAAGATTCTGATTCCGTAGTAGAGGTGGTGGTGATGACAAGGACAACAGCCAGCACTGCTTGATCATGTCCTATGTGCCAACCACTAGCATGACTGTAAGTCCTTTGCCCATCCCACTTTCTAGGCGAACACACTGAGGAAATCTTTATTTGAAACAAGATATCCAGGGGAGTTCAACAGTCAACTGGGTTTGAAGATAAACTGCTTTACAGTCTTTTCCTCTCTCTCTACCTTGACCTTTCTCTCTCTCTCCCTCTCTGTCTCTCAATGATCAGCCCTCTAAGTCTTACCTGTCAGTGAAAGTGGGGAGGCGAGAGCAAGCATAAGAAAGACAGAACGTTTAAGGTCAGCTCAAGCATTGCTTGGTGGGCAATGGAAGCAGCCAGCCAACCCACAGGAGACAGAAATGCACCTTCCACTCCGTGGTGTGGTGCCCGTAGCAATTTCTATGGAAATGGAAGGACTGTTGAACACCAGTAAGTACATTCACAATATTTACCCACGTAGGCATTGTTCACGGTCGTAAGTGGTGTCGACCATTACGGGTTTTGCAAGACAGGGAAGCATTACGGATTTTGCAAGACAGGGAAACTTGTTGTAAAGAAAATTACCCAAGCCTTGTCTGGTAAATTCAGGCAAAGGGCTCCAGAAGGATGGTGCCAGCTAACCCAGCACTCTCTGAGAAGGAGAGATTATGGAAAAGCATGTCAAAGTATTAATGTTGTCATTGCACCTCTAAGGAATTATCCTAAGGATGTAAGATTGGCTAAAATGTGTTTAGGAGATCACCTAAAGATCCAACTATAGGAGATTAGTGAAAATCCATGCAGTTTTTAAAATAATGTTAGAGAGGTGTAACTTACTTGCACAAATTTGCTAAAAGGAAAATGTTTCTGATATACTAATAGGAAAAACAGCTTATAAAGCAAGATGTTGAGCTTTCAATCCAAGTAGGATGTAGTTGGTTGCCACCAGCCAGGGGCCCCACTGTAACAATAAGAATAAAAATAAATACATTTTAAAAGTCCATGTTCTTAAAATACCGTAGACTCACGGTAGTAATAATGTCTAGATGAGCAACTGTCGCAGAGCAGGCCTGTCCTTCACAGGGCTGATGACTGCCAGATGCCTTCTCCAGAGAGGCCTGTGCACATTTGGGGTGCAGGCTGAGGATCTGGTTTGGTCTCCACAGAAAGACTTTAGTGGAAAAAAGAAATACCAGCAGAGCTGTTGACAGTCACACAAGCTGGCAAGATGAGCAAAATCTAGAAAAGGGGAAAAAAACTGCTGTCAATTTAAATCTTCAGGGCATTTGTTAAGTTCTGGGGCAACACTACAGGCGGGGGCCCAGGGTCAGAAGCCTCTGCCAGGTAGACTGAAATAGCCTGCAGTTACAGAGCACTGACAGACGAATTTCCACTAGAAAAAGAGGAACTGGCTAAAACACAGAGCCAGTACCCCCTCGCTAAAGACCCAAGATCAAATCTCAGAAGACAGAGGGAATGCCCTGCATTGCGCCAGAGCTGAGGTGATGGACACCTGTCAGCCTCCAGATCAACATCCCAAGAGGGCCACGCCCAAGAAAAGGGGTAGAACGGAGTTAGTCTTACTGCAACAGCAACCCAGCTCAATTCCTGACTGATGAGCCACTCAACCTGAAGAGAAAGAAAGAAAGAAAGAAAGAAAGAAAGAAAGAAAGAAAGAAAGAAAGAAAGAAAGA